>NC_061824.1:18253558-18258558 GCF_019202785.1 Penaeus chinensis
TGAAACAACCTTTGGGTGGTTGCTTCAGGGGAACGAAAGGAAGTGCCTGACAAGAACGCAAAACCTCCCTTCCCTCACTGAGGTGAAACAACCTTTGGGTGGCTGTTTTAGAGGGAAGGGGGAACTACTTTGAAAAGACACAGGTCCTTTCCTTCCTCACTGAGGTGAAACAACCTTTGGGTGGTTGCTTCAGAGGGATGAAAGGAACTGCCTGGTAAAAGTGCAAGACTCCTCTTCCCTCACTGCGGTGAAGCAACCTTTGGGTGGCTGCCTCAGAGGGCTGAGCAAAAAGGCTCCAAACAATGATGTCTCGTAGGTGGAAGGGCATCCCCTCTGGTCTCTCCCCAGGGGTTTACACCTACCCACGCGTTTGCCGTGCGTGGCAGCCTTGTGCGCTGTGGAGACGGGAGTCCTGGAGGTTGAGCGATGCCGTGAACGAGTACGCCCTGCGGCTAGCAACACGCCTCTTTGGTCCTCTATTCCAGCAAGACAGGCGGCCTGATCCCGGCCCGGTCACGGTCAATCGGCTGGTCTCCCCCGGGAGGCTAGGGTCAAGCAGTCATGCCGCCATTGGCACTCACAATGGTCCGTGAGTGCCGTCACAATGGCTATTGGCTGCGTATATCCTCTCATCACTCCTGTTGCTGTTAGACACTGGTTCTGACACTCAGCTTCCCCTTGTTGGACTCCGTGGTGGGTGGGGGCGTGAGAGGATGAAGCACTTACCAATTCATGGAAAAAACAATCAAACACCCCCCTCAGACTGAACTTACAGTTGACGAACCGCGCAAGGCCCAGACCACGGTAGTCACCATGAAGGCATATGCGCCTTCCGGTGGCAAAAGAAAGCCCCAAGCACAGGATGACACTGTCACCCCTGCTGCTAAGGTGGACAAGACCGAAGCCAATGGGTCTGTCCACCGAATAGTCAAAGATCTTGACTCGCGAGCTGGCCTCTCCAGGCCAGCAGCTAAGCCAGGGAGGCCCCTGAGTTCACAGACGGCCTCCCCGACTGAGAGGGGAGAGCAGGCTGAACCAGCCGCATCAGCTCCTGCCTCCTCAAACAAGCCCGAAAGCCGAAAGGGCGGGCCGAAGCGTCCGAGGCCGGATACCGACTCTGATGAAGAGTCGGGACCCCCTAAACGCTTCACCCAGTTCAAAGTGCCAGCTAAACCCGAAGGCTTCGACAATGCCTACCAATTGGTCAGGGCATTGGAGTTGCAACGGAAAATCCGGTTGTCGATCCGGGTCGCCCGAGATCAGGGCATGATCATAATGCCCAAAGATCAAGCTACCTTAAATTTCCTCCGGGAAACGAAGGAGCTAACTGATGGGAGAAAAGTGAGTCTTTCCCCACTAATTCCCGAGGAAAAGAGAACCAAGATGGTGCTACTTGGCTTCTCAGTCTCGTACGATGCGGAGCTGATCGCTTCACACCCACAGGTCGTGCAGGCTTCCCGAATGTCGAAGGGGAAGACCCCAACCAGGCAAGTCCTGGTGACCATGAAAGGTGCCCCAACCACTACCCTTGATCTGGGTAACTGGGGCACCTACAACCTTCGAACGTATGTGCCAGAACCACTTCGGTGTTTCAAGTGCCAGAAATACGGTCACCACAAGGCTAACTGTACAGCCAAGCCTAAATGTGGTGTCTGTAGCAAGGCACACAACACAGAGGTATGCCTCAAGGCATACAAAGAGGAAAAGAGGGACACAACAGCCAAATGTCCCAACTGTGCCAAGAAGCATCATGCCTGGAGCCTGACTTGCTCTGTCAGGAAAAAGGCGGCCCTCAGGCGACAAGAGGTTGCTCAAAACCGATCAGACTTTGTTCCTGCCCCACCGGGCACCCATGTCTGGGGAAGGAACAAAAGCGAAAAGGCCCCCCGACCTCCTAAGAGGAAGGAAGCCGCCCCCCAGCCGACACCGGATGTCTCCAACAAAAAGGAGTTTCCGACAATGCCAAAGGTGCAGAAAAAGAAACTAAAGAAAAAAGTTTCTAAGAGCACCACAAAAACCTCCCCAACAGATGATCATCTCCTCTTTGACGAGGACGATATGACTCTCCTGTTAACTGCTGTTGTCACAGCAGTAGCAACAGCCCTGGGGAGGTCGAGTGAGGAGGCCGAGAAGGCAGTTTCGGTCGCCATGACGGCAATGACCCAGACTGTCGCAGCCCTGAAGGGAAGAAAGCTGACTAGAGAAAAACCAGCCTCACCCTCACCCCAGGACGAGACTCCCCTCCCCACTCCAAACCAGGCCATGCCTTCACAGGCAGAGCCAAAACAGGCTGAATCTGTGCAGCCAGAGCCAGATCACGCTGATATTGCCCAGGCAAGGCCAGCAAGGCCAGCCAAGAAAAAGCCTGAGAGAAAAGCCGAACCAACCAAAGTCAGAGCTACCAAAGGCTCTCCACCCCCCAGTGGACTCAAGGATAGCCTGACAACAGACGAGGAGCCCTCAACTAGCGAGGACCTCGCAATGGAGTTGTCAGACTCCGACGATGTCTCTGATGTAACTATCACTGAGTAACATCATGACACACCATCTAAGCATCCTACAGTGGAACATCAATAGCTTCTCTGCAAAGAACGCTTTTCTCCAAGCAGTAGTGCGATCAAGGAACATTGACATTGTCATGCTCCAGGAGACATTAACAGTGGACACTGTTCGCTTCTCAGGGTACCATGCCTTCACACTGCCACGAACACCTGGCAAGAGAGGCTTGATCACCCTTGTGAGAGCAACAATCCCCTGCTCCGCAATAGCCGATGCATCGCACTGTGGAGATGATGTTGAATCCCTTGCCGTCGAGGTTCACCTGGCCGGGGGGCCCCTCAAACTGTACAATGTGTACAGCCGGCCACGCTGTAAAAGCTTAGACATCAGCCAGGTCTGTGCTTCTGCTGCACACGACCGAGTGATCATAGGGGGAGACTTCAATGCACACCACCCCATCCTGGCTCCCTGCCGGGCACCGGATGCGGCCGGCTATCACATAGCCGACGTGCTAGAGACATTCCCTGAGATCGCTCTCCTCAACACCCAAGAGCCAACGCATGTCAGAGGAGGGGTCCTAGACCTCACCCTGGCCACTGCGACTCTGGTGGGGAGGATTGGCTGGTGTGTCGATGAGACCGTCACAAGTGACCATTACGGCACTATAACTACCCTCATGGATGCTGGCCCAGCCGAAATCCTAAGACCAAATCCAAGATGGAAAACAGACAAGGCCAACTGGCAGGCGTTTCAAAACGCCTTGGCCCTCTGTCTGAGATGCAACAATCCCCCACAAAGCGAAAATGTGGAAGTGCTCGAAGCCAGCCTGCTAAACGCCATTAATGAAGCAGCCTCACAGACCATACCCAAAACTCGGCCTGGGTCCAGAAGTCACAAAGACGCCTGGTACTTCAATGACGAGATCAGGGAGGTCAACCACAGGGTGAACATGTGCCGAAAACTATTCCGAAGGCAAAGAACCCCTGACAACCTATCCCTCCTAAGGGAAGCTGTCACGGATGCCAAGGAAACTGCCAACAGAGTCAGGCAGGAAAAGTGGCTGGAATGGTGTGAGTCCT
Organism: Penaeus chinensis; assembly: GCF_019202785.1. NCBI lineage: Eukaryota > Metazoa > Arthropoda > Malacostraca > Decapoda > Penaeidae > Penaeus > Penaeus chinensis. Next base: position 18,257,137 of record NC_061824.1, read on the forward strand.
TCGACCACCAAACCACCCTTTCAGAGCTGTGGCAACGGGTCAAGCGAGCTACCAGCCGCTCAGCCCCGAGGTGCACCCATCACGACCCCCAAGCAGAGGCTAACAGACTGGCGCACGAGTTCTCTGCGAGAACGAGCAGCAACAGTCTGCCAGCCGAGCTGAGGGCAAGACAAGAGCGTCTACAGCCAGACAGACACGCTCAGATCAGAGAAAGGGCAGCCGAACCCGATAACTCAGACGTTATCTTTTCTCTGAGGGAACTAAGGAAAGCCTATAAAACCAGTTCCAACACAGCCCCGGGCTCTGATGGGATCTCGTACCCCATTATCTCCCACCTAGGACTAGCAGGTGAGCGTGCACTCTTGCAACTCATCAACAAGTCCTGGGAAACTTCCACTCTACCCCAGAGTTGGAAGAGGGCTACCATAGTTCCCGTCCCAAAACCAAAGGAGCCGGGGAAGTACCGCCCCATCTCTCTGCTCAGCTGCCTGGCCAAGACGGCTGAGAGGATGGTACTAAACCGGCTTCAATGGAAAACGGGACCCCCGCAGGAACACCTTCACGGGTTCACAAGGGGCATGGGCACAGCACACAGCTTAGCCACGCTCTTAAGCACAATCAGCAAGGGCCCAGCTGTGGTGGTATTCCTTGACCTGGAGAAGGCTTTTGAATTGGCAAGTCCGCTTGCCATTCAGGAAAGCCTGATCCAGAAGGGAATCAGAGGAAAGCTCTTGGCTTGGATAGGTGACTACTTCAGGAACAGGACTGCCAATGTCAAATTCCAGGGTCACCTATCGCAGCACATGCCGCTCGAAAATGGAACGCCACAGGGTGGGGTTCTCAGTCCAGCCCTATTCAACACTTTAATGTCCTGTATCCTCAACATAAACCTCCCAGTGGGGTGCCAGATCATCTCGTATGCAGACGATCTCGCTATCACCTCCACTGGACCACGCAGCCAGAATAAAGCCCAGCGTTGTCTGGACCTCGTGTCAGAGGAGTGTTGTAGGACGGGACTAAAGATCTCTGCTGCCAAATCCAAAGCCATGGCTTTGAGACAGAGAGTTCGAGGCACAAGACTGAAAATCCAGGGAGTGGAATTAGAATGGGTCAAGGACTACCTATACCTTGGGGTAAGGATAGACCGGACCCTCTCCTTCCATAAGGAGGTCCAGTACCTGGTTGACCGAACCAAAGCAAGACTGTCTGTCATGAGAGCAATGACTGGGAGACGCATAGGGGCCAGACACAAAGTACTAAGATAATTCTATGTACATGCTGTCCGGCCCATTGTGGACTATGCCTCAGTCGCTCTAATTGCTGCAAAGAAAAAGCACACAGACAAATTAGAAACAGTCCAAAATGAAGCTGCCAGGATCATTCTGGGTGCCCCGAGGTGGACGAAGGTCCTCAACCTCCTGA
>NC_061824.1:18278558-18283558 GCF_019202785.1 Penaeus chinensis
ACCATGACACCAGAGGTCGACGGTACTGCCCACTACTTCTGGGAATTGATGCCTCTGCTGCAATGTGAATTCGTGATGTGAAGTAATTAACAGATCCTTGCAATACTGCAGTTGATCTAAAGAGATTCCAGTCTGCATGTTCAAGTCGCCACCTCAGCACTCCAGTGGCTGGAATACCATTCACCCTCAAAAATATTGAAAAGTGGTTGATTCCATAACCTGCCAAGTGAAATTCAACTGTGAATCAGGTGAACCAATTGACATGTCAATATTGGAGAATATCCCAGTTTGAATTTGGAAATGTGTGGGTGCGTCACTGTTCAGTAAAACTGCATCTACTCATGAGAACAAGGACTCTAAGGCCCTTCCTTGAGGGTTGCACAAAGTGTCTCCCCAGAGGTGATGCCGACCATTGAAGTTTCTCAAGAGTAGAAATGGATGAGGCAACTGACCAAGTAGATCTTCCAAATCATCTACGTTGAGATTATGTGGAGGGAGGAATATGGATGTAACAGTGTAAGGTCGTGTCAAGCTTATTCTTACAGCCTTTACTGCAGTGTCGTCTGCAGGTGGATAGTCTGGAAGGGAATATTCTGACGTACCATCATTGCTACTCCTCCATAAGGTCCATTATCATAGGTTCCATATTCGGTTTGAACTTGAAATCCTCTCAGGGAAATTGGATGATTGTCCCTGGTCATGATCTCTTGTAGGCATACACAAACTGGATTATATGAATCTATCAGATGTTGCAGTCCCATTTTGCACAATTCCCTGACAATTCCATTGGATTAGGGTATCCAGTTCTTTAGGCAGACAAACTACTACATAAGGTGTTTGGCAGCACCTGTGGTTAAAACCTGCCACACACCTTTAGGCTGTCTCTTTCCTGCATCTTGGGAATACCTTTTGATGGGTTGTTTACCTGTGGAACTAGTTTCCACAGGCTTCCTTTGGACAGGCTCAGGACGGATCTGAGCCTTTGGTTTAGGAGCATTCTGTCTGGCAGGGGAGGCCCCTGTGGATGTGGTGGCCTCTAGTGCCCTGCCTGGTGGCTCCAAAGAACTAGGATCAGGATTCCTCTGCTTGTGCAAAGGACGTACATGAGCCTTTGCTTCAGGGGCATTCTGCTTAGAAGCAGAGGCCCCTGTGGATGTGGTGGCAGCTGGAGCTGTCACCGTTGAGCCCTCTGGAGCCTTAACTGAAGGCTCCAAAGACCTTACTTTGGGAGGAGGAGTTTCCTCAATAGACCCCTCACTCCTACTCCGTTTCTGGTGGAACAACTTACTAGAGGCAGTTTCAGCATTTGAGGACTGAGGTTTCAAAGTAGTAGCAGGGTGTGTAGTGTTTGAAGTATTGGAGGGTAAGGGATGGCGGGAAGGAGGATGGGCTAGAACTGAGGCAAAGGATTTACCCGACTGTGCAAACAGCACACAGGCAAGTCGCTTTGCTTCTGCAAAACTAACTTTCTCCTTGCTCCTTATTACCAATACTTCTTTTTCAAACTTGTACCCTTTACATTGCTTAGAAGCTTCATGATCTTTGCAGTGGTAACAGCATATTGGACCTGGACAGTTGTCATCTTGATGACCTGTTGTTGTTCATTTTCCTTAAAACGGCGAGGATCATGTTGACATACCTCAACTATCTTTCGATGTACCTCTAAAATATCAAGATCCATGACTGATACACCATCAGGGGTCTTCCCTACTAGGTATTTACTATATGATACACTTTCATATTAACCAGGTAAGATTTCCTTAAAGCATTGGGGAGGACTTTTCTCCTTACCTGGTTTGGGAGCTCAGGAATCATTACGATTCCCATTCTTGCCCTCTGGAATCTGTTAAGGCTCCAGAGCGACAATATGTGATGTTCCAGAGGGATTGGCCTCTGGAAGGTCGTCAGGGAGAGAGCAAGTTCTTTATAAATTTGCAGAAATCATACAAATTATAAATCTTCATTCCCCGCCCCCCCTCCCTCCACCCACCCTTAAGTCCTACGTGGGTAAGCTATAGTTGGGGCTCAAATTTCCCCAACAGCCACAGGGGTAGTGGAAATAACCGCAGTCACCATTACAGTGCTGATGTTAGTCGCGGGTCCTATGCGCTACCGACTGGACAGTGCCTGCTTGACCCTAGCCATATTTGACCAGCCGATTGACTTGACCGGGACTTGATCAAGCCACCCATCAAACCAGAAAAGAGGACCAAAAAGGTGTGTTGCTACCTCCAGGACTCCTGTCTCCTGGTAATACATGATGCCAGTTCTCCCTGGTCCAAGATGGAATGAACCAGGGGTGGGTGCACCATCCCCTCTTACAGGCCTTGGTACACCAGGAAGCTATTTTGTCTTTTCCCTTCCCTCACTGGTGACCCTCCAGTATGGGTAGCCCTTTGGTCCAGCTCACCAGCTCTTTCGGACCTCAAGCCCCCCCACCACAGCAAGGCGGCTTCCATTAGGGGGGAGTGAAATGGAGACAATAAAATAATGATGAAATGGCAATCAAAAGTCAAGACGATTTAATCTTAATTAGATACAACAAAATTCTGTTAAGAAGTACTAAATATGCATAATTTATGGAAACTTATTATTAAGGTGGTAATATTGGTATTATACAAGGAAATATGACATATATGGCATATCAATGAAAGATCAGTCATCAGTACAAAAAGTCAGTAGATATATGTTAAAATATATGGTTAGAATCCAAAGATGCTAATGAATGAATTGTAATGTAAGAGCACTACTAGTGGCCATAAAAAAAAAAAATATATATATATATAAAAATAACTTAAAACTAGGCAACAACATCCTTCTCTGAGCCTCATGGAGGAAGCAGAGCGTCTAGGCGTTTCAAGAACAAAAACGCAACTACCTAATCAAAACAGAAAAGAGAAAACTTGAATACATTATGTGGAAATTATTGTAAGATTTCATTTGCAGAAAGGGATTCATTAAGGCTAGGTTTCAAGATCCATAGACTTTTTAGAATGTTTATATCGAAATCTAATTGGGAGGCGGCACTAATTTTATAATTATCACAGGAAAAAGGATGATTTTCTTTCAGAGAATGACTTTTGATTGAGGACCTAGTTGTGTTTGAAAGTTTTCATCCCTTATTTCTATATGAGAAACCTTATATTTCAGAGAAAGCATAGGAAGCACTATAACTATGATACAAGAACTTATATACAATATTTAGGAATTTTATTCTTTAATCTAAAAAAAAAAAAAAAAAAAAAAAAAATCCCAATAGTTATAAGTAGCTGTATATACAAATTGTAATTTTATTGTACTGTATTTTTTGTAGGCAGCTCTAAGCAACTTCTCCAAATTGTGACTTTAAGAGCCAAAACATAGTAATTTCATAAAGATTACGCCCTTAGTTAAAAGTGAATATGTTCATAAATATTTCAATTTATTTGATTCAAAAGGAGGACAAATTTAACATTAAATGTTTAGTTTTAAGAAATGTAAAAAATGTTGATTCACACCGTATAGCATTCTTGAAAAATTCTTTAATGATCTACTTTACCATATCTTCATCCCTGTACATGAATGCCCTCTTCATGTTAGCAACCAACCCTGATATTTTATGGACCTTTTTATTTAAGTGATCATATGGGTTTAAATTCTTGTCTATGATTACTCCAAGTCTTTTCCCTATCTGCTGTGTTTAATACTGCATCTCCTAATTTGGTATAGAGGTCGATCTTTTTTTTCTTCAAACCTTTATTGGTGTTGAATCCACCTTTCCAAGTACTGACATGAAACGTCATCTATTAATATTTCATAATTTCCGCGTCGTCTGCATCATCTGTTTCATCCATTCAAGGAGTTTGCCTGTCACTCCTCCTAGGTGTTCTTAATTCCATAATGGTCTTCAACGAGATACCTTATCAGATGCCCTTTTAAAGTCTAAGTATACACAATTCAAAAGCCGTCCTTTTTTTGTAATGTCATAATAGCTACACATGACCTTTCTTCCCGAAAACCAAATAGAAAATTTGATATCATAATGTGTATTTCAAGTACTTCAAACCACTTTTTCCTAACTATCATTTCTATCAGTTTATATATTATTCTGGTCAATGAAAACTATATAGTTTAGAAGGTTTTGTTTGTCGGTGGTCTTATATAAAAGTGTAACGTTAGCAAGTTTCCAAATTCTTGGTAATTTTCTTTGCCTCACTGAATTTTGCAATATTGATAGTAAAGGAGTACAGAGTTCTTCGGTGCATTCCATTAGTACCCAGTAAAAAAATAGTTTTTCCTAACCCGTTCAAGAGATCTTTTATTTCATTTTTTTTTAATGTGATGTATTCGATATTCTGAATTATGTTTATACGATTACTTTCTATTTCAAAGTATATACTCAGGACAAACACAGACTGAAATTTCTAATTCAGGATTTCACAAATGTTATTGTTTTTCATTGCAGTAATATGATCTCCAGGCATACTATTAATGTCGTTAAAGAAGAGCTTGCATTAATCTCTACCTTATTGGTTATGTTCTTTTCAGTCTATTTTCGCCTGCCTCATACTCATTTCTCCCTACTTTAAACATTTTTTACATTGCCTGAGATCTATGAACCATTTTCAAAGGACCTGCCTGTTTTTTCTTATTTTTTTGCATTAATCATTGAACCACTTTTGGCTTTTTCTTGTTTCGGTTTTGAATCTTGATTCAAATTTTCTTATAGGCTTCGCAAAATTTAGAATATTGTATATCAACGTTCTCTTCGTCAAGGATTATTTTCCAGTTTATGCCATCAAAGAAAGGTTTCTATAGTTACCTTTCCTTACAATGAGTCTTTTTTCTGTAGCAGACAGTATGGATAAGTCTGATATGCCCACGAGGGAGCAGACAGTATTTTAGATTAATTACTACATGGTCACTTTCTCCTTGTGCCTTGTGACTATTAGGTCAAGCATAGACACTTTATCTAGCTCTCTTACCCTGGTATGTGATATGTTATATTTTGGGAGAGGCAT
>NC_061824.1:18311058-18326058 GCF_019202785.1 Penaeus chinensis
GCGACGAGAGTTGTGGGAAGTGGTGACAAATGTTAGGCAAGCAGTTTCACTTTACCCTCAGTGGTAAAGATTCACGTGTTAAGTATGACGAAGTTAACCCCTAGTTTTGCAGATATTTTAAGGATTCAGATTTCGAATACTTTATATGATATACGTTGCCACACACACACACACACACACACACACACACACACACACACACACACACACACACACATATTTATTCATGTGTATATATATATATATATATATATATATATATATATTCATAATATGTACAGTTGCGGAATTATATTTCAATACACTTTTGTACATCTGGCAACCACCTCGATGTAAACATTGCGTAAATAGTATTTTTATGAATGAGGCGAAAACCCTAGGTTGTTTGTAGCAAAGAGCGTGATTAGTAGAACAGAAATATCCAGTTAATGTATTAATATATATTCTTAGAAACGAAATATTTTTATTTCTAATAACTGGTTGCAAAATGTGCAGTATTGATTATAATTGGCTTTGTATAGAATATTTTTAAAATACGACTTCTTTGAATTGTTTATCGAAATGACAACACCTATGGAGGTAAGGCGACATTCCGCCTCTATTTGAAGATAACAATTAACAATGGTATTTGCATATTTCTTGAATATGGAAAACGACTCATACTTCAAACATCAATGTCTGGCAGCTAAATCAAATAGAAATCTGCAAATTCGCTGAGAAGTTAGCTAGGGCTTCTCGAAGCTGCACCGTCTAGTAGCAGCTGATCGAACTAATGAAGTATTATAAAACATTTCCTGAACGCAAAACCGCAGTATAAGTATGGAGAATATAAAGACGATTTATCATTGTGTGTGTGCATCGTATGTGTTTGCGTGTGCGTGCGTGCGTGCGTGTGTGTGTGTGTGTGTGTGTGTGTGTGTGAGTGTGTGTGTGTGTGTGTGTGTGTGCGCGCGCGTGTGTGCGTATGCATGCGTGCACAAGTTTATACTTGATGAGTTACAAAAATATATGTATCATATGTAATATTACATATATTAAATTGCCTCTTTGCATGGTCTATTGTATCTCATTCTCTAAATTTGTCTGTCACATTCGCATTTCTCATTCTCTTGTTTGTCAGTTCATGTCTATAAACTGTACATACATAGACATATATGTGTGTATATATATGTATATACATTTATTATATTTAAACTTTACAAAGTTAAGGTTTTTATAAATTCTCTTTATAAGTTTATGGAATAATTATTTTCACCCATACGAGATGTCCGGAGCATGCAATTAGCTGAACGCTTGTTTATTAACCCTGAACTACTAATTGAGTAATTCAGAGAAATGGCAACACCTATGGAGGTAAGGCATGCATACGCACACACGCTCTCGCACACACACACACACACACACACTCACACACACACACACACACACACACACGCACGCACGCACGCACACGCAAACACATACGATGCACACACACAATGATAAATCGTCTTTATATTCTCCATACTTATACTGCGGTTTTGCGTTCAGGAAATGTTTTATAATACTTAGTATTTTATATATATATTATTTCATAACCTTTAGGATAATGAATACCCTTAAATTCCTGAAAATCCGAGGTGAAAACGAGGTTGCCTGTGAAAGGTTTAGCAAGGCAAACTAAAACTGGGAATCGTGGTCGTACCATTGGGATGAAAGTGGTGTCGCACCTAGTGAAATTTCCAGGGAGCTGGGTATATCCCGGTCTGTAATTTACAGGTGGATAAAGAGGTGGGAGGAGGAGGACACCTTTAATAATCGCCCTCGTTCCTGTGCTCCACGAAAGACAACCGAAGATCAAAATGCTCAGATCAGGGAGATGGTGGGGGCGAACCCTTCACCAATGCAGTTGGAATACAAGAACTGTAGCTCCCAGTAACAAGTCGAACGGTGAGAAAAAGATTGCATGCAGATGGTATTCATCACCGAACACCAGCCATCAAAGGGAGGTTGCCCGAACGCCATCGCCAAGGTCGCCTCCAATTCGCCCAGCAGTGTGTAGACTGGATTACTGGGGATGGATAATCCGGAGTGATGAAAAAACATTTTGTTCCACCGCGCACGGAAAGGTCCAGTGCTGGAGGAGAGATACCACGAGGTGTGTAAATTACTTTTTTACCTCTTTAACTTCTTTATTGTATTATGATATATAGAAAAAAATCACTGTCTATAGATTATTGCTGCATGCGCACTAATATCTTATAATCTAATATCTCATTCTATATTTTCCAGATATGATAGACAAAACATCTACGAAACTACGAGGAGTGGCCACATGGTATGTGAGGGGTGGATATTCCTGCATGGCGTTGATGAACTAGCAGAAATAGAGGGCAGATTCAATTCAGAGAAATATGTCGTATTAGAAGTTTCTTCCGTCAGTACGCAGCGATGCCTTGCCTTTCCCAGAAACGATCGTTTTCTTGCAGGATAACTGCCCAATACACACGTCGAGGGCAGATGCGAGATGGTTTCGTAACCAAAACCGCCTCGACGTCTTACCATGGCCAAGCAAGGAATGTCTGGGAAACGGCAAATGAAAGAAACTCGCAAAAGTTAATAAAACATGCAAAGAAGGAATGGGAAGTACTACGTAGGAAACCGGAACTGGTATATAAGCATGTCGCCTCCGTCCCGGAGAGACTACGACTTAAAAAAAATAACGATGGTTGGATAAAAATGAATTGTTCCAGTTAGTATGATTTTCCCAAATATTTGCTTTCTTTTCTACATATTACTGTTTTTCTTTAAAAGTAAAAAGACAACTAAATATCTTTAAAAAAAATAGTTCTACCAATTATTCAATTCATACAAAGCCAGAAAGTATTTCAATAAACAAATACATGTTATGTTTCGTTGAACGTGGTTCAAAAAGTTCGAAATGCAAAACTATAATTCTAAATCACTACGTATACTAGTACTCATAATGAAGTACAGGCGCATTAAAAATGGTCAGCGTCTCTAATTTCTCAACACGCATACCTGCTCACAATGATAAAACCCTTATGAATTCACTGTATTCCTATGATTTTCGGTACAATGAAGGTTATACCGTAATTTTTTTTTCTTCTGAATCAGAGTTTGGATCTGACGAAAAGATAAAAAACTTATTTGTTCAACTAGCTGCTTCTAGTAAAGTAACGAGTAGTTCCGAAGCTCTCGCCGATTTTGCATATTCTATTTCTCACAGCTGCTATATGTAGCTGTTTATAGAAAGCAGCGTTTATAAGTGTAAAGAATGTTCAGCTATAATCATTTGTGGAGCTAAAATGCCGGCCCACTTCCATAGGTGTTTCCATTTCAGTAATTAAATAATTTCAAGAAATCGTGTAGGAAAAATTACTCTTTAAAGCCAACGGTATTTAATAAATTTCATATATCAAAAAAGTATGTTTTCGTAAACATAACAGAATATATAAACTTTGACTTCGTAATGAAGGTAAATATGCAAATTTGATTACACTTACACATACAGTGGATAGACATGAATTGACAAATGTGAATAAAAATTACAAATAAGACAGACAAAAGTAGAGAGCAACATATACCAACTCTTTCAGAATGAATGTGAAAATATTGAAGATATTAGATATCATAGGCTATCCTTAATGGAAGTAAGATTATTTCCCTTCCTTCAAACCACCTAACTTGTAGTTGCTCCAGTTGAAACAAGCAAACGTAAATTTACTTTCTCATCTGTTAGAATGTGGATGCGTCTCCAAACAAACGCCATGGCTTATGGAATACTGAGAGCGAAAACCATTATCAGAATTTAGCACAAGATAAAGTGATGAACAAAACGAATCACATATATTTTCGAAACTCATCATATATATAATTGTGCACACACGCATACGCACATACGCGCGCGCGCATATGCACACACAATGATGAAGCGTCTTTATATCCTCCATACTCATACTGCGGTATTGTGTTCATGTGATGTTCAATAATGGAGAATATAACGTAGTGTTTCCTGTTTATTGAAAGTTTCGTTTCGGTGAAAAGAAAAGTCTCACTTCATAAATTCGATCAGCTGCTACTAGTTGGTGTTGCTTCGAACATTTGCTAACTTCTAAAAAAAAAATTGCAGATTTGATTTAGCTGCCACACATAGAGGTTTGAAGTACGAGGCGTTTTCTATATTCAATATCATTGTTCTATTCAAATAAAGGCGGAATGCCGCCTTACCTCCACAGGTGTTGTCATTTCGATAAACAATTCAAAGAAGTCACATTTGAAAAATATTCCATAAAAAAACGATAATCAGTACTACACATTTTGCAACCAGTTATTTGAAAGAAAACAAACGAAATATGAAATAGCTTATTTCGTTTCTAAAAATAGATATTAATACACTTACTAGCTATTTATGTTCTACCAATCACGCTCTTTCTTACAACCTAGGGTTTTCGCCTCATTCATAAAAATACTATTTACGTTATAGTTACATCGAGGTGGACCCAGCATGTGTACTGAAATATAATTCCGCAGCGCTACATATATATACACACATTTGTATATTTACTTTGTGTGTATGCATATATATGTATATAGTTATATATTTATAAATATACTTATATATACATATGTTCATAGTTATATATATATATATATATATATATATATATATATATTTATATATACATATAGCGATATATATGAACATATATACAGTATATATAAAAACTTATATACAGTATATATGTATATATTTAATATATATATATATATATATAATTTAATATATATGTATTTATATATATACCATATATATAGAACATATATACATACACAGTACACATACATATATATACATATGTACGTGTGTATATAATATACATTGAAGGAAAACAGCCACAGTAAGAAAGGAATATGAATCGTAATGTGTCGATCTCTTCACGAGTTCCTCTTCAGACGAATAATAAACCGAAACCATTTTAGTTTATTATTGGTCTGAAGAGGAACTCGTGAAGAGTTCGAAACGATTCATATTAATTTCTAACAGTGCCTGTTTTCCTTTTCATTTTTGTGTACACGTTACTATGTTTGTGATATATATATATATACTATATATACGATTATATATATTGTGTATGTATATATGTGTTTATACATATATAATATACATATATATACATATACATATATGTATTTATATGTGTATATTGAACATGCATTGCATATAGACATGCTTGATATATATATATATATATATATATATATATATATATATATATAAAGTATATACGTATATGTATATAGATATATATATATATATATATATATATATGTATACATTTATGAGTATAAATATAAATACAATATATCTACAAATGTATATGTGTACATACAAACGGACTGTGCGTTTAACCAACACAGCCTTGACAAACTGATGGACAGCAGTGGGAACAAGTACCTGACCTTGTGAGAGAGAGGCTAAAAGAGTGAGATACAGAGACAGAGAGAAAGAGTGAAAGGGAGGGAGAGAACGAGACAGAATACAGAGAAAGGAAAGGAGAAGAGAAAGAGACAGGAGATCCACAAGAACTGAGGACGAGATAAACGCGACACATTTAATATATATATATATATATATATATATATATATATATATATATATATATTTATATATATATATATATATATGGATGTGTATATATACAGATGTATATATATAAATATGTATATATTACATATATATTTATCTGTACTGTATATAGGTATAGATGAATACTTATACAAATGTATGTGTAAATATATACATGTTAATGGTTAATGGTTAACCCATTCGCCCCGGATTTATGTTCTGTCCCCTGTAGTTTTTTGGTGAATTTTGTTATATACAGATGGCTCCACGTGTGCTCAGCCGGCAAGGAGTCTATCAGTAGGCCCTGGTTACCGATCCTGATTTCCCCATTCCTGGAATTGGCGGGAAAATTAATACCATTGTTATCGATACTGTTATTATTGTTATTGATGTTATGATTATTAATTTGTCATTAAAATATTTTAGACAATAAAAATATACAAAAGACCCTTCTTAAAGTGAAAGAAAAGGGTAAACAGGTGAGATAGGTAGTTTCTAATAACTGGCTATTTGCTGATTAACAACTTGTAGAGCCATCTATGTGTAAATACAATAAATAAACGTGTAATACAGGGGGCGTGGCATGTATTCTTGCCACATAGGGCAAATGGGTTAAAAGCAAAATTAATGTGCTAGACATCTGAGGTCATGTAGCACTAAAGTAAATGGTAGTGAAGGGTGGTTGAGTTAGTGATTAGTTGCCAAAGCTGGGTCAAAGCTGGGAATTGACGAATGAATGGGTTGAGGTCGGGCAAGGTAATGTAAAGGGGTTAGATCAAGTGAAGGATATATATGCGTTTGAGGAAGGAAAACAGGTTATCAAAGCAGGTGTGAGATTCTGTAAGGATGTCTGAAAAGTTGGGAGGTCGGTGAAGGGAGGATAGGAGGGGGGGGGGGGGGCAGAGGTACGGGTTGCATTAAAACATGGGTATGACAATAGAATGTGTGGAACTGAAAAATTACATAAGGAACATAGGAGTGACTTAGAGTGTGACATCAGGTAGGAGTGTGTTAGATGGGTGTGGCCAATGCGTAAGCGGGCGAGAGCCGTCTCCCAACGTCTGTTCAAATGAAATGGATCTGAACAGGAGGAGATTGATAGTACTACAGTATGTAATTTATTAGTCCAGAGACGACCAGAAAGATTGCCAATGGTTATACAAGGTCTTAAAGTGGGGGGTAATAATCCGTGGCTGAGAAATGTGGTTGGTACGATGTGGACATAGCGGCATAGAGTGCTAGAGTATCTGCCTGTTCATTGCCGGGGATTCCAACATGGTTGGGCACCCAGCAAAATCTGATTGTTTTATGGCGTGTAGACAGGTAGAACAACCAGTTCTGGATCTTACAGACAAGAGAGTTGGTCGAGTGTATTGACTTTATGAGAGTTAGTGAGTTATGGGAGTCAGTAAAAATTGTGAAATAGGAAGAGGGGAGTGAGTATATGTGTTTAAAGGCAAAAAGGAGTACATACAGTTCTGTAGTAAGGACACTGGATTCAGGAGGGAGGGAGTATTTGAAAGTACAAGTTGGGAACGTTACTGTAAAACCAGCACTGGAGGTGGATTTGGAGCTATCAGTGTAAACATGAATACTGGAGGAATGAATGGAGACATGGTCAAGGAAATGGGTGAGAAGGACAGCAGGAGAAATATTTGATTTTGGTGGGTCAGGGAAAACAGGAGCAAATACGGGGGTACTGAATGGACAGAGAATGGGAGGGGTCGGAAAAGGGGAATGGGAGAGGAGGGTATCCATGCAAATGGAGAAAGGAGTAGGTAAGGTGGAGAAGAAGCAAAGGTAGGAAGTAGGGATCGTGGGATAGTTAGTTTAGTGAGGGGAAGTTGGTGGAATCGATCACAACATCAGAGAGAGAGAAGGGTATGACGTCGAGAGAGAGATGGTATGCCTGATTCACTGGAGAGGAGCGGACCACAGTGATGGATTGTATCAAGATGGGCAAGGAGAGAAGTTGAGGCAGAGGAGTAGATATGGCATCCATAATTGAAAGTGGAGAGGATCAAATTAACATGAAGATGAAGGAGAGTTTTGCGATCTGAGCCCCAGGATATATTGGATAGGGTTTGTAAGATTTGGAGACGGCGGCGAGCTTTTTCTTTGATGTATAAAATATGGTCTCGCCAGGACAGTTTGGAGTCAAAAATGATGCCTAGGAATTTGCCAGAGAAACAGTGTTGGAGTGGAGTGCCATATAAGAAGAGTGGAGGTAGGGGACCTACACGTGTGCGAGAGAAAAGGATGGAGTAAGATTTGGAGGTAGAAAAGCAGAATTCACGGTTTGTGGCCCAGGAAAATACTGATGATATTGCAAATTGAAGAAATTGTTGGAGATTTGGTATGGATGTGCCAGAGGAATAGATGGTTATATCATAAACATATAGTGATGACCGGGCTCCTGGTGGTAGAACTGAGACAATGTCATTTACAGCAAGAAGAAATAAAGTGGTACTGAGCACACTGCCTTGTGGGCATGGCGAAAACCAAACTGGGAAGGAGAGAGAAGATTGTGAGATTCAAGATACCACATTAAGCGGAAGTTAACCATTCGCTCTGGTAGTTTGCATAAGCAGCTAGATAGTGCGATGGGGCGATAGTCTTTAGGGAGGGTACCCGATTTATTGGGTTTCAGGAAGGGGAGGATAAGAGCTTCTCGTCAATGAGAAGGAAAATTTCCTGATGTCCATATGTGGTTGTAAATTGTTAATAGGAAGGATAAAGAGGAAGATGGGAGTTGTCGGAGCATGCAGTAGTGAATACCGTCAGGGCCTTCATGAGAAAAGGGAGCATTATAGGACTCAGCAGAGGATAGGGTAAAGATAATGGGGGTACTTTCCCTGATGGTCTTCATAGAAGTGAAGTGTGGAGAATGGTGAGAACCACTACTGACCTGGCTGAAATAATCTCCCAGTTCATTAACGACTTGGAGAGGATCAGAGATGAGGGTATCTCGATTATGGAGGACGGGGGCTGGATGGGGGGATGTCTGCCTGATAGTTTATGGATCCAGCCCCAAACTTTTGAGATAGATGTAGAGGATGTAATTGAGGAAACGTAATTTCGCCAGCTATTTGTTTTACTATTCCGGATTGTACGACGGAGACAGGCAGATGCTCTTTTAAAGGAGTTTTGTTGGGATGGGGTAGGAGGATAGGGTGTAGAGGGAATATGAGTAGGAGGAGGATGGATATCGGCAGTCACCTTGATTGTGGAAGGAGCGGGAGTTGTAGAATTTGAAGGTGGATGAGTGTTAGTTTGGGAATCGATTATTTAGTTTTAAATATCTTCAAGAGTTTATGTAATGGAGTGAGTTGGGGAGATTTGCGAGGGGGGGAAGAGAAGTCTGGTGTCTGAAGAGTAGGGCAAAGGAAGGTGGTGTAGCGCCCTCTGGGAACAACTCAAATATTTCATCCAGATGGGCACTATCTGTTATTTCCAAGGTGTGGTTTCTCCAAAAGAAGAATCATACAGGGTATTTATGATCTAATTTCAGCCTTAGAGGTAACTGAGAGAAGGGGTAATATCAAAACAGTTAATGAGCTTACAAATTTTGGTTGACATTATGAATCATAAATCATTACTCTTTTACAATAAAATAAACATACATTTACCAAAATGTCCAGGTACTCCAACCTGTCACTCGTTACACTAGTTGGTCTTCTCAGCTATCTTCTTCCCTTTCTTCAGCCATTTCCTGGGCTCCCAAAAGATGTAAGTAATATATATGCATAAAGACCAAGTGAGGTATATACAGGGTGGTTTCTAGACGATTTTTTTGGTCATTCTAACTTCACATCCCTTGTGCTCATTACAGTGGAGGTGATTGTGGGGAAGGGGAAGAGGGGGTGGAACGTTTATTTTGTCTGTTGCGGGTAGTGCGGGGAGAGGGGAAGGTGTTGGGGCTGTATTAGAGATTGGAGTGTATGGATTTAGGATGGCAAAAAAAATTGACTGGGGAAGGTAGGAGGTAGAAGAGGGGAAGTTAGATGGAGGGGGGTTAAGTTTAGGAGAGGGTGTTGGAGCTTGGGAGGTAGGAGTGGCAGAGTGAGCAACATTACTGGAGTAGGGGGTAAGAGAAAAACCTCGTCGACGTGCCTCCTGTTTGGCTTCACGAAGAGTGAGTCCAAGTCTGAATCTGAGAGTTGCTACCTCAGACTCAAATTTGTAGGTGGGGCAGCCGATATAAAATACATTATGGGGGCCGCCACAGTTGGCACATGTGCGTGACTGTGCAGAGCAGTTTGATTGAGTATAGCCAGGTTGGGCACTTAGCAGGCATCTGGCTGTGGAACGGCAGTGTTTGGCTGGATGTCCTATACGCCAACAATTTTGGCACTGACGAGGAGAAGGTTGGTATGGTCGGACAGGTAGGGATTCCCCACCTATGTAAACATTAAAGGGAAAGTCATGCCTACGGAAAGTAATTTTGGCAATGTTAACGGGTTTCTTACAATTACCTCTGGGAGGAATGGAGTAGGCGAGTAAGTCTCCACAATCTGACCAACCTTTGTTATAGATTGGGCAATTAGTTGGGGAGATGGAAACAGTTCCGGCGCAAGTATTGAGGGTTGGATGGGGTAGTGTTATATAGGGAGGGGGGTAGTGTTATGGGGAGGTGGGCAATAAGGTTGTCAAGTAGTAATAAGGGGAGATGGGGTAGTTGATGAAGGTTATGGGAGTGGAGGTGTTGAAGTTGAGCATGTTGGGAGAGTAGAAATGTCTCCTGAGGGTTGGTGTTGATTAGGGTGGATACTGTACTAGTGGGCATTGAGGAAGGGGTAGTGTTCGGAGCCGTGGTCAAAGGAGAGCCTGGGGTCAGGGAATCGGGATTGGGGCTATTTGATGAAGGGGCAAGCCTCATTGCCCCTAAAAGCGGAATTACATCTTCATTATTGGCCATGGTAAGCCTGGGGTAAGTTGGGGAGAAAAAAACAGTCCACCCCTCAGGGTTCCCTTGAGGGGTAAGGCCTAGCTAGGTAAGGCAGGGGAATACCGTGCCCATAGCTCCCTCAGGCCGTTCAGGACTGGCACAAAGTCAGCCTTTCATCCTTTCAGCACGGCTCTCACACCTTAGGAAGTGGATAGTAGAAGGGATTGGTGAAAGGACTGAACCGAAAAGTATGAGTGGAAAAAATGACCATGCAAAATTAGTCGAGTCAAGGGCGGAGTCCCAAGGTTGGGGAGTTCTCCCTCATTGGATCTCAGTCTACGCCTCCTAAGCCCCACCACGACAACAATGGGCAAGGGATTGGGGGGATAAAAAGATGTAGATACAGGTAAATTGGTTTATAGATATAGATTTCTCTCGAGTCGCTTTTTTCTCGTTCCCAGCCTTTGTGGGTCTGTCTCTTTCACTGTATATTTCTCTTTCCCTCTCTATTTCTCTGACTCTTTGTCCCTCTCTCTCTCTCACAAGGGGTGAGGACGAAAGGTGAGTTACCTTTCCCTCGTCCCAGCTCTTGAGTGTTGCGTCTCTCCCTCTCGCTTTTTCCTTTCGTCTCATTCTATCTCTACTTTTCTTTCTCCCTCCCTCTTTGCGGCTTCCGGGGTTCAAGATTCTTTATTTTATTTAATCCCCCTTATCTACTTCTCTCTATCCGATTCTTTACATGTTTTTTCTTTACCAATTACACAAAGCAATCACTATCACCAAGGTTTTTATATATACATATATATATATAAAGTACGTATTATTACTCACTTATTTCACTCGTATACTCACACAATACTCACTTTCTCCTTGTTTACTCAGCGTGTTCATGCATGCAAAATGTAAGAGAACAGGATTACAGTATTTTCTAGCGTGAGAATCGAGCTATATTAGATTCTTATTGACGTACATACACAAAGGTAATACGTGTATGTGTATATATATGTGCACACGCACACGCACACATATACACGTGTATATATATATAAATATATATATATATATATATATATATATATATATATATATATATATATATATATATTCATGTATATATATATATATATATATATATATATATATATATTCATGTATATATATATATATATATATATATATATATATATATATATATATATATAATGTACATACATGTATATACATAAAAATATATGCGCACGCACACACACACACATACACAAACATAGCATTTCTACCTCAGAAGTAGAAATGTTATGTTTACTGCATGTATTTATTTATCTATGCATCTATTCATCTTTCTTCAAATACATGTTCTGAAGTGTCATTGCTACTTTGCCGAAAGTAGCAATGTCTCCAGTGAAAATGTCGCTTTGCTTGATTTTATGTGTTGTGTGCTTGTGTTTACTTGCCTGTGTTACTGTGGGCGCGAGTGCTTGGAGAGAGAGAGAAAGAAAGAAATAAAAAAAACGGCGTGCATTGTTTTGTGCATGATTTTTTTTTTTTTTTTTTTTTTGGGGGGGGGGGGGGGGACGGCGTGCGTTGCTCTGTGTTTGGAGAGAAGAAATAGAAAAAATAAAAATAATTTCTACCTAGGGTCGTCATAAAACAGAGATAATAATCTTTATTAGGGTAATAAATATATCATTACCAATAATTATAATAACACCAGCTACATAACAGTTACAAAGATAATGATAATAGTAATAATAGTAACACAACAGTGTTAATGGCAATAATAATAGTAGTAATAATAACGAAAACTATAACATTAAGTCATGATAATAACAATAATGGTAAAAATATTCATAATAGTACTAGTTATAATAATACTTATAACAAATAGTATATACATAACCCCAATACACATACATTTATATATGTATATATGTATATTTGTGTATATTTAAGTATATACATATCTATATTACATATTTACATACATATATATAAATACATAAATTTATGTATATATTTACAGATTTATACATTTATTAAAAAATATAGATTTATATATATTCATACATTTATTCAGTATACATAGATTATACATTTATTTATATATTTATATATATGGTATACCTTTATTCACATCTATATAGATTTATACATTTGTTCATATATATAATGATTTATACATTTATTCATATATATATATATATATATTGATTTTTTTTTTCTTAAATGTTAAATTATTTTGTAAATCTAACTCGTGGTATCCTTGATGAATAGATACACACTTTATGTATATAATATGTATACATATATGTATATATATGTATTTACATATATCTATATGTATAATAATGTACGTGTATGTTCCTCATGCAATTTTAACATTGTTTAACTTATTAATTAGCCTTGCAACATAATTTTTTTAGATAAATTATTCCCGCGAAAATGAAATTAGTCGATACTTTTATTTCCACTTCACTCACTCGGCGTTCCTTCCGTCTCTCGCTTGGAGTGCCACTGAGTCGAAGTCCCACTTTGGTGCTGAGGAGTATGGGATGGTGATGGTGGTGATAGTGGTGTTGGTGATGGTGGTAGTTGTGGTGATAGTGGTGATAGTAATAGTAATGGTAATGGTATTGGTGGTAATGGTGTTGATAGTGATGATGATGATGGTGGTGATAGTAATGGTGTTGATGGTGATAGTGATAATGGTGGTGATGGTGATTGTGGTGGTAATGCTGGTGGTAATGGTGACAGTGATGGTGGTGATGGTGGTGTCTAATGTTAAAACAAGTGATCAGTTAAAATTGATGGTGGTGGTAGTGATAGTGATGGTGTTGGTGGTGGTGATAGTGATGTTGTTGGTGGTGGTGATGATGGTGATGGTGGTGATAGTGATGGTGTTGGTGGTGGTATGTATTTTTTTAGGGAAAATTCACACAAAAGGCCTATTAATGGGAGATCAAAACCCAAGCGTCATCAGTGCAAAAAGGTGGTAGGACAAAATGGTCCATCTAATTTTCATATTGTATATAGACATACATGTTAAGCATCAAAAGGTGCTAGTGAATGAACTATATTGTCAGAACACAAAATGCTACCCATAGAAACATCTAAAAACAAAGGAAAAACGAGCCAGTCGCATCCGTCTGAGGATCACCGATTGTCTCTTGCAAAGAGAGTGAAGTCACCGAATGATACTTGCAATCGGTTGCCAATAGAGTGTAATGTAAATTAAGAAAAGTAACAATTTTCATCAAATACAACGAATTCAGTATGTAAGCCATATTCTTATCACAAGAGGGAAACATATTGTATATATACACACGTTAAGCATCAAAAGGTGTTAGTGAATGAACTATCATGTCAGAACACAAAATGCTACCCATAAAAACATCTTGAAACAAAGGAAAAACGAGCCAGACACATCCACCATCTGAGGATCACCGATTGTTTCTTGCAAAGGGAGTCACCGACTGATACTTGCAATCGGTGACAATAGTATTTTAAAAGGAAAATTGACAGAAATCACATATTAACACGAAAAGTAAAACCCAAGAACGTGCCATTTGAAAATAGTACATTTAATTTACATAACATACTATACAGCCATATCAAAACATATATTGACAATTTAAAGGTGCTACTGAATTATACATATATATATATATATATACATATATAAATATATGTATATATAAGCATATATATACACACAAACATACATACAAAAAATATATATATATATATATATATATATATATATATATATAAGCACACACACATGTACTTGCCTGGGTTTTTATACTGGCGTGGCTAATAAATGATCCTTCCCCAGGGGAGTAATAAGTTATGTAATCATTGTTAGTGGTCCTCAACCCACAATCATATCGATGATAGAGTCACCCACTGTGTGCATGAATGCGCACAGCGCAGGCACGCACACACACACGTGTATATAGACAAAAACACATACATACATACATGTATGTGTGTATATATATATATATATATATATATCTCATGTATACATATATATATCACATATGCATGTATGTATATATGTACACGCACACATACATACACGTACATTTTTATACATATAGATATATGTAAATACATATATATACATATATGTATACATATTATATACATAAAGTGTGTATCTATTCATCAAGGATACCACGAGTTAGATTTACAAAATAATTTAAAATTAAAAAAAAAAAAAAAAAAAATAGTGTGTTAAGTAAATTAAGAAGAATCTTAATTTTCACCATATTCAACAAAAAAAGAAACATAAAAATTAAGGTGGTAATAATGGTATTTTAAGAGTAAAATTTACATAAATGGAGTAACAATGTAAGCGTCACCAGTAAAAAAAAAAAAAAAAAAAAAAAAAAAATCTAGGTCACAACAGTGCATTTAATCTACATAACATTGCATAGAGACAAATCAAAATACATGCTGACAATCTAAAGGTGGGTGGACA
>NC_061824.1:18331058-18336058 GCF_019202785.1 Penaeus chinensis
TGCAAAGGGCATTGGTCACCGACTGTTTCTTGCAAAGGTGAGTGAGGTCACCGATTGATACTTGCAATTGAGTGCAACGTATATTAAGAAGAATCTCAATTTTCATCAAATGCAACAAACAAAATATGTAAGCCATATTCTTATAACAACAGAATAAACATTATAAGGTGGTAACAATGGTATTTTACACGGAAAATTAACATAATCCTAGGCAGCCATATTTGCTGTTTGAAGCTTTTGGAGGGAACAAAGTGTCTGGGAAGGATCATTAGTCAGTCAAGTAGTTCGTCAAACGGCACATCGGTGATGGCACGAATATGAATGAACGTATATATGTATATAAACATGTATATATACACATAACTTTATCGAATATCATATACATGTGCATACACACACATACACACACACACACACACACACACACACACACATATATATATATATATATATATATATATATATATATATGTATGTATAAAAGGTATGAATGAGAATGAATATCTTCACAATACAAGAGATGTATTTTGACCGGTTTCGACTTTGTCTTCGTCATTCTGACGAAGACAAAGTCGAAACCGGTCAAAATACATCTCTTGTATTGTGAAGATATTCATTCTCATTCATACCTTTTATACATTTGTCAACATGAACGCGGTTCATATATATATATATATATATATATATATATATATATATATATACATACATACATACATATATACTCACATATGCATTTATATACATTAATATACATATATAAATACAAAGATGCACATACATTTATAGTTGAATATACATATGTATATAGATACAATATACATATAATGATAATATACACACACACACACACACACACACACACACACACACACACACACACACACACACACCACACACAAACACACGTGAAAGAACACCAGATACTAACCATGAAGACTTTTAAAGACAAAGGAAAATCTAAGCAGCTATATTCACCGTCTGAGGCTCACGGAGGGAGCAGAGCATCTGAGCGTCTGGAGGAAGATGAAGAGGAAGAGGAGGAGATGAAGGAGGAGATTGAGGAGGAGGAGATGAAGGAGGAGGAGGAGGAGATGGAGGAAGAGGAGGAGCAGGAGATGAAGGAGATGGAGGAGGAGGAGGAGATGGAGGAGGAGGAAGAGGAGGAGGAGGAAGAGGAGGAGGAAGAAGAAGAAGAAGAAGAAGAAGAAGAAGAAGAAGAAGAAGAAGAAGAAGAAGAAGAAGAAGAAGAAGAAGAAGAAGAAGAAGAAGAAGAAAAAGAAGAATAAGAAGAAGAAGAAGAAGAAGAAGAAGAAGAAGAAGAGAAGGAGGAGATTGAGGAGGAGGAGGAGGAGATGGAGGAAGAGGAGGAGGAGGAGGAGGAGGAGGACGACGACGACGACGACGAAGAGGAGGTGGAGGAAAACGTAACGACCTATTCAAAATTAAAAAGAGAAAACTTGAATAAATTAAGGGGACAATATTTTAATATTCACGTTTTTGGAGGATAGGTATTCACATTCAGGTTAGGTTTCAATTTCCATTCCCATTGGCTTTCCAAAAATGTTTAAATTCCGATCAGATTAGGAGTCGTCAAGAAATTCATATTTATTATAAGAAAAGGGACGATTTTCAAACAAAATCAGTTCTGAGACGCTAAGAGACGTTAATTAAAGGAAAACCTGAACTTTTTGTTTACATATTTCATCTACACAACGATTTTGGGGGATGCGTGGGGGGCCGGAGGTTGAAGGGGGAGAGGGGGGGGGGGAGGATGATAATAGGAACCTGGAGAAATCGAAGAAAATGATTTAGGAAACCTTAAAACTTCACATTTTCGAAAACACGAGCCTTTGTCCGAGGGACGAAAATGGCTCCCAAGTGAAAAGCGCAAAATGAGATGCTCAGAAAGTCCATTTTCAGAAACGCCGAGTCAAGTTTCTAATACAATTATAATAAAACACTTTAGTCACACGTAAGTAAACCGTGTGGTATCAGACAAACCCAAAACTTCAAACCTAGCCTTATCTACCATCTATTTATTCCCTAGACGGAACAAACGTAATCTAGGCCTTTCTTTCCTTTTGTTCGATATTTCTGATTTGTCCATTTGATTTCCATTTTACATACTCCCGTTTTCTACTTTTGTTTCACTTTGCCGTTTATTTGATTTCTTGTTTTTCTGCTTTTATTTCATTATCTTTTATTTGAATATTGTAAGGTCCTGCGAACCAAAACATTTTAAAGAATTTACAGATTGTTTTTTATTATGAATTAGAACTATAAAAGCTAAGTAGCGTTTGTTTAAGGCCAAAGGGCGTAAGGATTTGCTTGTGATTACTGAAATGTCCTTTGCTCTCTCTTTTGTTGTTTTGAACTTTCTTTTGCTGGACCGTCGTAGTTTTTTACGTTATTTTATTTAATTTGTCGTAGTTATTTGTTCTCTTCCATGGTACTTTATTTCGTTTAAGATCTGTTTCAGTTTTCAGTCTCCTCCCGTGTTTTATTATTTATATTCAGTTTTGTTTTTGCTAATTTAAGTTCACTGCCACTTTTAAGTTTCCTGCATGTTTTACTAATTACATTTTATAGATCTTCATTATGAACTGAGTCCAACATCCAGAGAACAATTGCAGATGAATAAGCCTCACATCCATAGTCAAGTTTACTACAAATAAGTGCTCGGTAAAGCTGCAGAAGCATTGTGGGGTCTGCACCCCAAGATAGGTGTGAAAGAACCCACGAAATACTAAGTGCTTTTGTAGGTTTCACCTTTAACTGTTTGATGTGAGGCACCCATGTAAGCCTTGAGTCAAAAATTAGACCCAATTATTTCACTTCTTGGACAAAATGCACAGCATAGGGTTGGGCACATATGGCTTTACCTTGAGGTGGTACCATGCCAACTTAACTGATTCTGGAAGGAATAACATTCCAAAGGAGAGCTGGTGTCGACTGTTCCAAGTCATCAACTTCCTTCTTAAAACGTTTTACTGCCACTGCATTAAAATTCTGAAGTTCCTCTAACAATATAACTCATCAGGTCTCAGGAAAAGACATTTCCCGTGTTTTGTGAGAAGAACATGAGCCCAAGGAATGTCTCATATCGCTCACAGAGAGTCACTCCCGCCTGGTGACGAAACCTCAACTATCAGGCTACCATCTCGCTGTGGGGTGATGCGAGGATCACATTGACACACCTCAATTATTTTCCAATATACTTAAAAAATATCAAGATCCATGATTGATACACCATTAATAGTCTTTACTACTAGGTATTTACTGTATGAGATACTTTCATATTTAGCAGGTAAGATTTCCTTAATTCATCAGGGAGAGAGCTAGTTCATTGTAAATTTGTAGATATCATCCAAATTAGAATTCTTCATTTCCTCGTTCCTCACCCAATATGGAGTCCAATGAGGGGAACCTATATTTTGGACTCAAAATCTCCCAACAGCCACAGGGGTAGTGAGGAAATATAGGAGGTCATTATTACAGTGCTGATGGCAGTCGCGGGACCTATATGCTACCAACAGGACAGTGTCTGCTTGACCATAGCCTTATTTGACCAGCCGATTGACTTGACCTGGCCTTGATCAAGCCATCCGTCTAGCCAGAATAGAGAACCAAAGAGGTGTGTTGCTAGATGCAGGGCGCAGCATGCAGCATCGCTCAATCTCCAGAACTTCTGTCTCCTGGTAATATGGGATGCCACGTACGGCAAACACATGTGGGAGAGTTCTCCCTGGTCCAAGATGGAATGAACCAGGGGTGGGTGCACCATCCCCTCTCAAAGGCTTTGGTGCACCAGGAAGCCATTTTGTCTCATCCCTCACTGGTGACCCCTCCAGTATGGGTAGCCCTCTGGTCCGGCTCACCACCCCACTGCGGCAAGGCGGCTTCCGTTAGGGGGGTCTGCAGTGGTTTAATTTTGCCTTTCCTGAAAGGAAAACCCTGAGGGTCTAATCCCGGTCTACGAGTTTCCACTGACCTCATTTTCAGCTTTTATAATCAATCAGATCAGGCTTGAGGTAAACCAATGTAATTAACTGATGTATCAAAGATTGAAATTTCCAATTCAATCAGTTTTATCATGGCTCGGTGCTTTAGTCATGCCTCACCTGTAGAAGGCAGCTGTAAAATTACACCCGGTGAATGCGTGAAATCGTGGAAGTGATCTTGGGAGACCAGGGTTACTATCAACAACTGGGAATTGATATCACAAAAAAAAAATCAAGCTCTTAAATCTTTGTATTATTTTATCTGCTTAAAATGACAAATTGGCAACCGAGAATTTGAAAACAACTTATCTTCGTGAAAGAAAAATAGAAACATCAAATCGATGTAGTAAAAATTACTACAAGCGACTGTCTGAAATGTAATGTGCATTTGCAAGCATAAAGTGATAAGGTTGACCCCACCACTGAAAATGACTGGCAAGGCCATTTCTGACTCTCTGGGCTCTACTCAACATTTTACGAAAGATTTCATCAGGTTACCCCTCAGGCTGATCTAGATCATCCTTGTGTGTGCATGACACACACTCATCACATTTGATAAAATTGGGTTGAGTATGTATGTATATATACATATAGATACATATATATATACACATATATATATATATATATATATATATATATATATATATATATATATATATAAATGTATGTATGTATGTATATGCATATATGTATGTATATATGTATGTATATGTTTATGTATCTGTATATATATATGTGTGTGTATGAACATATGTATGTATATATGTACATATATGAACAAATACACACATATGCATATTCGTATTTATATATATATATATATATATATATATATACATACATTATGAATACATATACATATATGTATATATAAGTATATATGTATATATAGATACATACATATACACAGACACACACATATATACACATACATACATAAATATATATCTATATATATGTATGTATGTATACATACACATACATAAATACATA
>NC_061824.1:18341058-18343558 GCF_019202785.1 Penaeus chinensis
TGATCCCAGATTATGCAAGTAACAGGTCCCATGCCAGTCTCAAGGTGTAGCCGTCGGTTGGACACATGGTCCTGCCAACTGTACCCCATGACCTAGTGAAGAGACTTGTTACAAAAGGCATCAAGACAAGACTCCAAGGCACTAGATAGAGTCCAGCTCTCACTTCCATAGAGCAAAACGGGCAGTAGCAAAGCCTTGAAGACACATAGTTTGGTCCTTCTGCGTAGGTACCTATATCTCCAAATGATCTTGTTAATCGTGTTCATGGCTTCTGCTGCCAGGCTAATCCATCTACTGACTTCTTGGTCTGACAGCCCAGAGATATGAACTATGCTACCAAGGTATGCAACGCTTTCTGGGACTCCAATGTCCTCACTGCAAGCATGGATTGCCTGAATGGGTTCCCTAACAGGCCCCCAAAGTCCTGAATCTTGATCCTGGTCCAGGAGACCTCTAGGCCCAAGGGCTTTGTCTCATTGCTAAATGCATCAGGAGCCGCTGCCAGTGAGATCAAGGTTCAAGACCTTGATATTGCCCAGTGTTGCTCCACACTGACTTTGGATAGTAGCTCTGCCCATTATCCAGTCCATACAGGTTTTGAAAAGTGTTGGTGCAAGGACACAGCCTTGCCTCACCCCTGAATTAACAGGGAAGAAGTTCGATAGGCCCCCACCACACTTTACAGCACTTACAGTACCTGTATATAGGCTTGCTATTAGGCCAATAGTCTGTGTCGGAATTCTCATAAGTCTCAGAATCTTCCATAGCTGAGACAAGCGGCTTCTTGAGGTTGATGTAGGCTGCAAGCAACCCCTGACCGAACTAATGACAGCGTTCCACAATTTCTCGAAGCACTAGGATACGGTATATTGTGGACTTACCAGGAGTGAACCTAGACTGCTCCAGTCTCTGGTGCCTTAGTAGGTGGTCGCGGATCCGTTTCAGAAGAATATGGGCGAAAACCTTGTCTGGTATATTGGGCAGTGTTATGCTACAGTAGTTGCTACAGTCCCTATGGTCCCCTTTCCCATTCTAGAGAGGGATGACCACACCCTTCAACAGGCAGGGGGAAAGGAACCAGACTGCCAGAGGACAGTCAAGACTGCATATAAGCCCCGTGTCATTGGTTTACCCCCAGCCTTTAGCAGTTGAGCAGGGATATCACGTATGCCTGTGGCTTTCCCACACTTCAGCTTGAAAATCACCATACTAACCTCATTTAGGAGGTTCCTCGCTGATGGGTGGGTCTGGCACTTGTATTGTGATACCACTTGCATCCAAGCAAACTGTTGGAAGGTCTACCTGGTACAACTGCTCAAAATACTTAGCCCAACGTTCACGCACCCCAACATGATCTGAGATGATCTGTCTATCCAATGAGCGGACTACAGTCATCTGTGAGGTGTTCAGCTTTCTCAGGGCTTGATAAGCAGGGCGAAGGTCATTTCTCTATCAGCTATTAGTAATTTATTCAAATTTAGAGATAGAATATCTAATTCTTTGCTTTCTTTTATTGTCTATAATGAAGTCACTCTGAATTACAAATTATTCGTTTTCCTCAGAGGATTTTGAAATCTTGGACTCATCCCAATTTGATTATGATTTTATATTTTGAAGAGTTTATGGATCTGGGAAGAAAAACGTTAATGAGTATTAATATTTATATTAGAGTACCCTCTGTACCCTGTATTTCATTGAATTGGTTTTCTTTCTGACTATAGATCTGGTTTGGTAGACAACCGTTCCATCCTTATTGCGTCCCTTGGCCGCGTGTGATATGCGCCTCCTTTCTGCGCAGCCTTTCGAACAAGGAATTTTGTTATTTTTATGGTTAATAATGTGTTAAATTCATTATTTCTTTATCCTTTAGATCATTCTTCATATAAACTGTAGTGAGCAACCCAAGAAAAGTTAATGATTATGATTTTATGATAGAAAATAGTCAGGTGGCTTTCCTGCTTACCATGACTTTTTGTTTATATTCTGAAATTTAAGCGTGATTTAAAAGTTTAGTAACATTTTCCATTTTTCTGTCCATTATGGTTAACCAATCGATTTTATTTCTCTTAGATGTGATAAACTGTGATATTTCTCATTGTGCCTGATAAAGTCTAATATTTTCTGTTTTGCTTAAATTCAACTAGTTTTTATCATTCCCAAGAAACCTTTATTCAAATTATTGATTTGTATTGCATATAGCCTAGTCTATAGTATTTCTTGTTAAATTAACGTTTTAACGTCTTTTTATTACCTCATAATTATTGTATCGTTTGAACTATTTCAGTTAATTTGTAAATATTTTACAGCGTTACCATTGAAGATGAGTGGAAGTACGCCCGAAACTTTCGTCGTCGTTGAATTCAATTGACCAACGTTTAGTCTGTTGTCTACTCAGTGGTGATGATCTTCGCTAGATTTTAGATTCTTATATATATATATATATATATATATATATATATATATACATACACGTATATACATATATATATATATACATACA
>NC_061824.1:18383558-18386058 GCF_019202785.1 Penaeus chinensis
GACATATTTATGAACTGATAAACACTAAAGTTGGTGAAAGCAAATACAGTAACTGAAATTGAGCAAAATATTAGTAAATGTCGATCGTGGCACAGCCTTGCAAGCGGTACGATTATACTCAATGAAAAGTTGTTGATTTCATCCGTTATTATCATTTCTAACTTTCTGCTATCATGATACTTGTGGATGACATTTCGTAATTTTTCTGTGGCTCTCAGTTTGTAGACCGGCGCATAAATAATGTCTGAAGTGAGTTCAACAAGTCGAAATGGGTGTATGTTTGCATTCTTTGATCAAATGAACGTTTGTCTGGATAATCTTTAACTTTTAGTGAGTAATCACTGTTCAGCCAATGTCAGCTGGTTTATTTACTTTCCCTTTTGGATTTTAGTGAGTTTTGTTACATACAGATGGCTCCACGTGTGCTCAGCAGCAAGGAGTCTATC
This sequence comes from Penaeus chinensis, assembly GCF_019202785.1. NCBI lineage: Eukaryota > Metazoa > Arthropoda > Malacostraca > Decapoda > Penaeidae > Penaeus > Penaeus chinensis. The sequence goes on from NC_061824.1 coordinate 18,384,005, forward strand.
GGTTGGCCGATCCTAATTTCCCCATTCATTGAATTGGCTGGAAATGGCGTTTTTCTTTCCAATACTACTAATATTGACATTGTTATCATTCTTACTGATATTATGATTATTAATTTGTCATTAAAATGTTAATAACACCAAAGACAATAAAATATAGTAGTGATGATTCAAAAAAATGAAGGAAAAGGGTCCTTGGTGACTAAGCACTTGTAGAGCAATCTATATGTAAAGGCATTAGATAAGGTTCTTATTACCGTGGGCAAGGCATTGTAGTCTTGCCACCCGCTGACATTGGGTAAATTCCAATATATATTACATATTTCTGTAGTGTAATTGTACCCAACTTAATACAATAATCACCGTTTAGACAATCAAGTCATAAGCTTCTCTTCATTGCTGGGGAAGTATCCCGCTCTGTAAAAGGATCCCTGGGCAGAACAAACTAGTGTGACCGCCCCTTAAGCCTTCTAGCAACTTAACCTACGTCCTCCATTTCCACTCTTACGGCCGCCCAGATGATAAGTCTCCCGGCCGTAAGCAACGTGACACATACAGGCCCCAAAGTCATCACTTACAGCCGGACACTTGGCTCAACGACGGCGAACAGGCAACACAAGACCCCGATAATACAACCCCTTGAATTTACAACCTGTCAAGCCAAAGGAACGCCCTCCCAATACACACCGCTGCTTATCGTGCCCTTAATGGGACACATGTGAAGAGTGTTCGGAAGAGATGTTCAACTCATAAACTATGAGAAACGTTATCATGAAGTTAATGAAAGAGATATGCGCACTAATGAGGTGGCACGTGATAAGTGAACAGTTTTACAGTCTATAACATAAACGTTCCGAAACGTTTGTTAAAACATGATTACATCATTAGAATACTGGTGATGTATGATATTCGTCTCTCTGAGCACTTTATGATAGTGCAGCTGCGTTTGATATTCTTCTGACATTTATTTTTTTTACTCGAGTTAGCAGTAAAATTCTTTCTCTCTCATTTCCTGTCTCTTTATATATATATATATATATATATATATATATATATATATATATATATATATATATATATATATATTAATATATAGGCATATGATTACACACACACACACACACACACACACACACACACACACACACACACACACACACACACACACACACACACATATATATATATATAGTGTAGTATATATGAATATATATATATATATATATATATGTGTGTATGTGTGTGTGTGTGTGTGTGTGTGTGTGTGTGTGTGTGTGAGTATATATGTATATATATAAATACTAATATATATATATATATATATATTCATAATATATACATACACACACACATATACATATATATGTATATATATATATATATATATATATATATATATATATATAAACACAAACACACGCACACACACAGACATATATATGTGTGTGTGTGTGTGTGTTTATATATATATATATATATATATATATATATTATAAATATATACATTTTTTTATTTATACATATATATGTGTATATACACATATATCCATATATGTATATTTATATATACATATATATACATATATATATGTATATATATATATATATATATATATATATATATATATATTAGCACACACACACGCACACACATATATATATACAAGCAAACATAGTTATATAGTTACACACACACACACACACACACATACATATATATATATATATATATATATATATATATATATATATATATATATATATAACTATGTTTGCTTGAATTGTGCGGGCGCAATCACATCACAAAACTATGGGGGTAAATTGGTTGAATAGGCTGAACAGAAGTCCCAAACTGTAGTGCAAAGTCGAAAAACGAATGTTCACAATGCAACATGTTTTATTGCAAAAGCAACATCAGCGTTCTGTATGCATGGACTAAAAATGTGCTCACCGTTCCAAATCCAATAGCGAGAAATGAACATCGGTGAGCATGTTCATGTTATTCATTGCCATTGTCTTTGTTCATCTGAAACACCTGCAGGTTAACGAAAGTGTGC
>NC_061824.1:18391058-18393558 GCF_019202785.1 Penaeus chinensis
AATTAATTTCCTGAGAGATCCTTTCAACAAATATGAAATGTGATTTAATTTCTCATTTGCGATTGTAACATAAATGCTTTAATGTCAGTGTTACATTGCCACAATTGTTTTGTTCATTAATGTGTTATTATTCCTTATCAACTAGCAATATATTTTTATCACTGAAACTATCTTTCATATTGCTATGATGACTATGACAAAGATATCGATGATGTTGATGGTGATGATAGTGATGATGATAATGATCTTGATTATGATAATAATCATGATCATCATCCTCATCATTTTGATGAGGATGATAATGATGATGATAATGGTAATGAGTATGACGATGACGATTACGATAACGATAACGATGAAGATGACGATGACGATGATGATTATGATAATGTTGATGTAATGATGATGATGAATATGATGTGTTACTGAAGATGATGGTAAAGATAATGGTAATAGTTTGAATCTTGTCGCCTTCTACGACCAGATGGTAATGGTTATGATTATCATTTCTGATATCGTTGATATTGGTACATTACTGCTGTTGAAATTATTATTCATTAATTAATTCTTATTGGCTTGCTTTTATCATATCCTTCTGTGAGTGTGTGTGTGTGTGTGTGTGTGTGTGTGTGTGTGTGTGTGTATGTGTGTGTGTGTGTGTGTGTGTGTGTGTGTGTGTGTGTGTGCATGTATATATGTTTATATTAGCTACATAATGCTCCTCTTAGTTTATATATATTGCTAGCAGATGGCAGCAGAAATAAATGATGAGATGCTTCTGCCCTGATATCTTTGCCAACAACGCCAGAATAGTGAAATGTGAGGGGATGAAAGGGAAGCCAGGGAAGGATCAGGACGGGGGAGAAGAGAGAAGGAAGGAAAATGCAAACTTTCTAATACATATATAGTTACGCTAATGCATTCTCGCTAATACACACGATTGTACATACACATACACAGGTATGATGGGTTGGTAGTTCATGCACTCAGAATGCACCTAAGTTTATCCAAATTAAACTCGCATTTCTCTATTTGATTCAACTTCTCTTTGGCACAGAGGAGTAAATCTTAGGCACGCTTGACTCACGACACTATCAGAAGTTTTATCTCCAGTCCATAGTCATGCTAAATGAAGCCATAGCTATTACACGAGATTTATTAGAGAGCAACAACAAATTAGGATGCTTCTCTGCTTTCATTTGTATTCACGAGACTCCTAGAATTAAGACTCTAAGCTTGACGTTATTCATGGCCATACTGAGCCATTATATCTTGAAATGACCGCTGCTAATCTTGTAGTTCTGTTATTGTTTTAACTAACTCGGTTGAGAATAAAAGAACCAGTTAAAAATAACACATTGCTTGACTTTTACACAAAATATCAGTCACGAGATATGCACAACAAGGAAAGTCTACCAGAACAAAATACACACGGGAAAATGCAAGATACAAACAGAGGCAGGACCGCCGTACCTCAGACCCATAAGCACAAGCCTAAACTCATCCAATACAGAAGAAAGACACATGAAAGGAGCACCGCGCTTTTGATGAGGCCGACAAATGGAGATAAGAAGACAGAAGGAAAAAGAAAGTAAGAATATCTAAATGCAAAAAAAGAGTAAAAATAATATAGAAAGAAAGGGAAGGGACATATGGATACACTCCTTATTCTCAGATTTGCAAACGTCAGCAGAGAAGGCTCAACCGACGTTTCTCTTGAACGTACAAATCCCATATATCTCTTTCTGCAGAAGAGAAGTTCGTCTGCAGAAATTCGTGAGCGTAAAGGACCCAAAGGAACTGCAACTAGGAGGATGCATTAGTGTACTAGCTCTTTCGCAGACTCTGAAACCACTGCGCGGTGGAGACAAGAGAGATATGTGCTATTTATGCTTAGGTAAAGAAAACAATAACAAACAAAAAGGCATGGTATTTATGGTCACGATACTATTGGTGAATATGTATGATGGTATAATCAATATCAACAAGAGCAAAAACAACTGTTATCACTAGTTATAATGATTGTAAGAAGAGGGAGGATAATGACGAAAAGATAACGATGAGGATGATGATTATAATTATGTTGATACTAACAATAATAATTATGATAATATCAACTATGACGATAATATTTGTGCTTATTAAGTTTTGATTATCATCATCATCACAAGCAGCAGCAGCAGTAGACATCATTGTCTTCACTACTGTTATTATCATAGCTATCCTATAATTATTACAGATATCATTATCATTAGCATTGTTACAATGTGTCTGTTACACCCGGCTTTCGGTCTAACAAATTTTAGGTGCCAGAGAACCTTGTCTTTCTCAATATTTTCCGAGGTCCAGGTTACAATGCTATAGTTTTGTCTGTGAGATCCTGGTGTACTTAACATCCCCAACAAGTTGCTTTGGACCGGAAACTAAGAGACATTCTATCTGTCCAGGAAATGTCAGAAAGAGGTACTGTACCAGTGGGTCTGCTACAACAAACCCTTGA
>NC_061824.1:18406058-18408558 GCF_019202785.1 Penaeus chinensis
CGTCAACACCTTAAACCAGTTCGGTCTCACGAGTGGGTTTTTCGGGGTCTTAAAATTCCATTAATAATTCAGGCTTGATCTGAGTCCCCGGCGGTAACGGGAAAGCGATGCGGGTTCTCTCTACCGCGACTCTATGCTAATGTATGTAAATGTCATCTTAGTTTGGCAATCATCATTTCTTTTCATGAGTCATATTTTACCTGCAAATTATCCCCATTTCCTGTGCGTGATGTGACTCGATTTTTTTTTTTTTTTTTCATTCTCTGTTTTCTCTATCTCGTTTTTTTTTTTTATCTGTCTGTCTGTCTACCCTCCTACATTCATGTAATTTTCTATCTCTCTCTCTCTCTCTCTCTCTCTCTCTCTCTCTATATATATATATATATATATATATATATATAAATATATATATATATATATATATATATATATATATATACATATATATATATATATGTATATATGTGTGTGTGTGTGTGTGTGTATTTATCTATCTATTTATCTATCTACCCATCTATCTCTTCCTATCTATCTATATCTACCTATCTATTTATATCTACCTATCTATTCATCTATTTATAATTCTATCTATCATTCATGCTCTCTTACATTTTCCCCTAACATAACTTTTTCTCTTTTTTGCACCGCTTCTTTCATTATCCCCTTCCGCCTCCTCCTCTTCCTCTTCCGCGCCAAACGTCCTCTCGTTTTTTGTCTTCATTCCCTCCATTCCTTAAGTCCCGCCGTTTCAGCGATCGACAGCCTCCGCGGCGATATCAGGGTTAAGGTGAAGACGGACGAGCTTTCAGCGGGGGAGAAGCCCGAGCCCCGTGACCCCAGCCGATCTTTCACCATCCACTCGCACACAAACACACACGTAGACACACACACACACACACAAACATACATACATGAACACGTACATAGATACGTACACGTATTCTAAAGGTCGGAGTAAAAGTGCGGGGACGCGCGGGGCAAAACGTAAAAATATATCAACAGTAGAAGGTAGATTGTGACCTAAATTATATTGATATATCTTTTATGTATTTCCATATTTTAGTGTAGTATATTTACATTTTCCTTAATAATCACATCATGAAGACATATTAGCATATTCCAGATCAAAACATATGGTAACGGATGCAGATGGAGTGGCAATAGAATATATGATAAAGGTAAGTGGGATAGAAATGGAGATGCAATTGATTAAATCTGATTAAATATTCCGTTAAAGCAACTTGAATAATCCTACTTCATCACAGCCAGAGTTACACTTGGGAAACGGTCAGACGGGAGAGATTTTCATTCAATTCCATCACAATTCGGCCGCATCTCCATCCCAAACGCTTTGGCAGGTACATAAGCGAGTGGCAGAGAGATCGCTTTTCTACTTAACCCCCAACTCTCCATCTCTGTTCATACCGTATCTACTCTCTTGTCATTTTATTTCCCTCTTTCCCCTGCTTCCTCCCTGTACGTCTCCCTTTCTCCACCCCTTCCCTTCCCTGTCGCTTCAATATCGCCTCCCCGCCTCCTCATTATCCCCTCCCTTAAGCTCCCATATTCTCGTTGACCTTTTCTTGCTCTTTGCCTGTCGCTTCCCTATTCTCTTCCTTCCACTTCCCTTCCTATCCCATCCCTGTCTTCTCTTTATCGCCTCCTTGACCCCTCACTGTCTCCTCTTTATCGTCTCAATGATTCCTTCTCATCCCTGACCTTTACCTGTCGCTTCCCTACCCTCGTCCTGCCCTCTCCCTCATCATCGAGTCGATTAACTGTGAGGCGTTTTTTCTTTAAAGCATCCTATTCGCCCCACTATAACATTGGAAATAACATAGACGATGATGATGATGATGATGATGATGATGATACTGATACTGATACTGATAATGATAATAATATAAGTATTAATAATAATGATAAAACAAAGAAATAATAACGACGGTCATGATAATGATAGCAATAATGATAATAATGATAACAATAATAGTAGTAATAATAATAATACTAATAATAATAATAATGATAATGATAATAATAACAATGGTAATAATAATGATAATAAAATTAACAATAATGGTAATAATAATACTAATAATAAAATAATAATAATAACAATAATCATCATCATCATCATCATCACCATTATCATCATAACTATAATAATGAAAATAATAATAAGAATAATAACAATAATAAGAATAATAATTGTAATAATAAGGATACAAATAATGATATCCATAATTGTAATGATAATGATATCAATAATAGTAATGGTAATGATATTCTTAATAATAACTATGATAATTATAATGATAACAATAATAACTATGATAATTTTAATGATAATAATAATAATAATGATAATAATAATAATTATAATGATAATAATAATTAAAATAGTGAAAATAAATCGTGACATTCCAAGTCAAGTATAATAATAAGAAGAAGAAAAAGAAGAAAAAGAAGAACAATAAAAATAATAGTAATGATTATA
>NC_061824.1:18418558-18421058 GCF_019202785.1 Penaeus chinensis
ACTTTTTCCGTTTAAAATACGAACCGAAACGTTTATATGCACGACTCGCTCTGAGGAAAGCAGATGTGTAAATCATATGCAACATAAAACATATGCATACGTCATCAGACACACACATTCATACTTATTATATTAACCATATCCTATCCTGATATAGTCGCTCTCTATCTACTCTTCTGTCTGTCTATCTATCTCTATCTCTCTTTCACTAATGGTCTTTCAGTTTCTCTCGCTCTCTCTCGTCTTTTAAACGAACGCACAACGACACACACGCACGTACGCACTGGTGTAGATGTGTTTACCTTCCCGGAATCTGGTTGGTTTAATAACTCATCTCGAGATAACATTTGCCAATACTCACGACCACTTGAGCGCTCGGTATTGCGACAAGAGAGAGAAGGCGGAGGCTCGGAAGGGTTGGGGAGGGTCGGTTGGGATGAGAGAGGGGTGGGGGAGAAGTGGGGAAGGGGTGGGATACTGCTGGGGTAGGGGTGGGGTAAAAGTGGGGAAGGGGTGGGGGAGAAGTGGGGAATGGGTGAGATACTGCTGGGGTAGGGGTGGGGAATGCGGAAGGAAAGGGGTGGTAAAACGGAGGGTTGGTAGGGCCTGGGTTGGGACATCGGGATGGGGGTTGGAGTAGGGGTGAGTTGGAGAGTGGAAGGGTTGGGGTAAGATGGAGAGAACATGGAACCAAGGGACACTGCATTGAGGTGTAGGGTGGAGGGTGGGCGTAGGGTTGGGAATGAGGTAGAGGCATTAGGCCTGGGAATAGAGGTGTGTTGGGGGGTTTGATTGGGGTTGTCCGGGCTGCGAAAACGACCGGAGTGAGAACGGAAGGAGGATGGTAAAAATAACGAGAAATTAAAGAGTAAATAGCAAGAACTCTTTCTTGCCTTAACGAGTAGGCGCTGGCAGATGCTGATGCTAATTCTTTAAGTTTTAATTGTAGTGAGCTGCCGCTCTTACTGCCTCTTCCGGCGACCCATACCCGCTCAGCATCACCCAAAACCCCCATGAAAAGTCCCCGCGACCAATATTGTACGTCTGGACCAGGGCGCGAGGATACTGACGGAGGCACCGAAGGAGGCGCTGTAGAAGGTATTGCCTGACGGAGGCGCTGCAGGAGGAGGATGGAGACGCCCTGGACATTTTTAGTATCCTGACGACATCTGGCCCAAGCTATTTATGGTACAACGTCCCGATGTCCCACTCGAGGCCTGCGAAGGATGACGTCGGGAGGTCGCCCTCATAGCTACGGGAATACCAAGATGGCGCCCAAGATGGCGACAGACAAAGCCGAGGGAAAATCTACAACGGGCATTTGGCGCCAAACCCCTCAGCTAGCCCACGGAAATATTTTTATCGTTTATTTGAATTTATGTATGTTTGTTCTTTTCTTTTAGTGTTTATATTATTGTATGTGTATTTTTCTTCATTTAACCTCCTTTACTTTTTCAAAATACGGCAATCCATTACTAAAACTTTACTATTTAAAGAAATATTCAGAGAAGGCAGACGACACTTAACTATGATATGAGTCTAGCTGCGCGAACATCTCCTGGCGCACGACCTTGTTTGCATAAATAAAGTGGGGTCAACCACCTTGCTTGAGTTGCGCTCAGGCATCGGCTCATTACCTGCGGTCGGCTATCCCTCAGATAACCGCCGTTCAGGCTTTGTCATTTTTATTTGTGCTTTTCTTTATTTGTACTTTTAACTATGGATCTTACAGTGAGTCTGCAGTTTTATCAGGTATTGTTTTTTATTTGTTTTATTTAAGATTGCCCCTTTTTACGTGTATTTGTGTTTACTTTTACCAGAGGTTTTATTTCATTGTGTTCTCGCTTTTTTAAATAATAATGGTATTGAGTTTTGGCTTTTGTTTGTTTTTCCAAATAAATACATCAGATAAAGTTTTATAGTTCATTTAATTTACTTTAACTCTTTCTATTTTAATAATAACTTTAATTTACTCGTATGATTTCACTTTTACGTTTTATCAGTTATACACATTTTTGTTTTAAATTATCTATATTCCTTGTGAGTGCTTTGGGCAAAAGATTATTCGCTCATCTTTTCTTTGTTCATGAAATGACGCTACCAACCATAATACCGCACAAGACAAACGTCAAATGACAATTTCTTTGTGCCGGAACAGGAAGCCGGAGGCTTAGGTCTCGTTGGCTCCTTCGGCCCCGCAAACTAGGGGGGAGAGACGCAGACAACCCCTACATAATTGGCCGTATCGAAGAGAAATCTGTTGCGATTACTTGTTTATAATTTCCTTGGCCTTTGATTCAGAGTTGGCTTCCTGTTCTTGTTTCTGATCTGTAATCTTTAGTACCGTTGATTTTGACATCTCTCTCTCTCTCTCTCCCTCTCTCTCTCTCTCTCTCTCTCTCTCTCTCTCTCTCTCTCTCTCTCTCTCTCTCTCTCTCTCTCTCTCTCTCATTTATTTTTATCTATCTATAAATCTCAGTTTATCTCTGTCGTAGGTAAT
>NC_061824.1:18431058-18443558 GCF_019202785.1 Penaeus chinensis
GAGCGGGAATATGACCCGCGGTAGAGTATGTGTACGGGTCATGGAGAGGTCATGTTTAAAGAGGGCATTACCTTGGTCAGCACGGCGGCGTGATCAGACCGCTCGGCACACGCACCTACCCTTCGTCCTCAGAATCATGAACCTGCTGTGCTCAGGGGAAAAGGCAGGAAGGAGAAGCGTCATTCTCTTCTCAATATCACGTGCGAAGACTTTACATCCCGCTGCTGTAACCAGTTTGACAGGGTTGAGTTGCGGACATCACACCTCTGCCACCAACCTGCCAGTGTTTTGGTGTCCCACTGACACCAGTCTCTCAGTGTCGTGCGGGTATTCCATCGCATTTACCAGTCGGTCAGGGGTTTCTGGCTGGGCTCCCTTGTGTTCAGGGAAACGCACAGTCTGGTTGAACATTCTATTGCAGACAGTGGCGTGGGCAGAGTGCAACATGATTTTCTTCCTAATATTGTTCCTTCATTTCTAATAATTTCAATCAGTTCTTTCCTCCGCTCTTCGGGCCAATTCAAAATGTCCTAGTTTGAGAGTCTTCCTCGCCGCGAGATGTTTTAGTAATGTAAATTGTTTTGTTATTTTTATTACCATTATTATTTTTATTATCATTATCATTGTTATCATCATCATTACTATTATTATCCTTTTACTATTGTTATTGTTATTATTATATTTCTATCATTAATGATATTACCGCTGTTTTTGCTATCACTATCATTAATACTATCATCATTATCATTATCATTATTATTATTGTTACCTATTATTAATAATATTATAATTATTTTATTACAATTATTATTACTATTATTATTATTATCATTATTATTATCATTATTATTTTTGTTTTCATCATCATCACCATCATTTCTATTGTCATTATTATCATTATCATCATTGTTATTACTTAGTACCACTATTATTATTAGCATAATATTATTATTGATATTAAGGAAGACAGAGGTAGATATAGAGAGAGCGAGAGAGAGAGATAGAAAGAGATAGACAGAGAGAGGGAGCGAGATAGATAAATAGATAGATAGATATATAGATAGAGGAAGAGTGAGAGGGAGAGGGAGAGGGAGAGAGAGAGAGAGAGAGAGAGAGAGAGAGAGAGAGAGAGAGAAAGGGAGAAAGAGAAAGAGAAAGAGAAAGAGAAAAAGAAAAAGAAAAAGAAAAAGAAAAAGAAAGAAAAAGAAAAAGAAAAAGAAAAAGAAAAAGAAAAAGAAAAAGAAAAAGAAAAAGAAAAAGAAAAAGAAAAAGAAAAAGAAAAAGAAAAAGAAAAAGAAAAAGAAAAAGAAAAAGAAAAAGAAAAAGAAAAAGAAAAAGAAAAAGAAAAAGAAAAAGAAAAAGAAAGAGAAGAGAAAGAAAAACAGAAACACAAAAGAGAAGCTTCAACCCTTTACGAGAAACGAAGGCCGAGACGACATAGTGAGTCTCCTCTCTACGATTTTCCTTTTCGTTTTCTCTCCTCCTCCTTTTGCTTCTACGCCATCATCACTATCTTTTCCCAACGCCCATGATATCTATCTCGTATCCCTCTTCTTCGCCCCATCTTTATTAAACCTTATCCTTTCCCCTCTCACACATTTCTTCTGTTCCCTCCCACTCACACACTCTATCTCCTTCTCCCTCACCCAATCTTATATCAATTATTTATCGCCCGTCCTTCTTCCCTTTTCTTCTTTTTTCTTCTTTTTCTCCTTCTCCTTTCCCCAAGTATTTTTACATCAGCCCTCCATTTAGGGCAAGAAACAGCCATACCCGTAAAGCCTCTGGATCTTAAATCACCCCTGACACCTTCCCTCGACGAAGGGAAATTTCTGCCTCCGAAAACTTGGACCAGTAGCTTCTGAAGTTTTACTTTCATTTTTATTTTCTTGTGCTGTGTCTGTCTGTTTGTCTGTCTGTCTGTCTGTCTGTCTGTCTGTCTGTCTGTCTGTTTATCTGTCTGTCTCTCTGTTTCTCTGTCTGTCTGTCTGTCTGTCTGTCTGTCTGTCTCTCTATCTCTCTCTCTCTATCTCTCTCTCTCTCTCTCTCTCTCTCTCTCTCTCTCTCTCTCTCTGTCTGTCTGTCTCTGTCTCTGTCTCTCTCTCTCTCTCACTTTCTCTCTCTTTCTCTCTCTCTATCTCTATTTATTTATCGTGATGCTATATTTTTCTCTAACTCTTCTGGCTGGTTAGATTTTTTGTCGTGATTATTGCTAATTTCTCTGTTTTCTACTTTTTTTCTTTTCTTCTTTTGATTATTGGCACCTTTCTACCTCCAGCGTTTTTATTATATCTATAGTAATCGTGTTCTTTTTACTTCATTGACTTTTCTCTCTCAAGCTTTGGTTTCCTTTTCTTTTATACTTCTTCTCTTTCTATTTTTAATTATAAGGATTGCTGCTGTTGTTGTTTTCATTGTTTTTATCATTATATTTTTCTTCATTATTGATATAATTTTTTTTTCATAACTATCATCATTACTGATATAATTTTTATATCATAATCATCATCATTATCGTCATTAATGATATGATTATCATTATTATCATCATTACTGGTATTAATATAATAATAATTATTATTAATAATATTTTAATTATTACTGTTATTGTTATTGCCATTGTTATTACTATTGTTATTACTATTGTCATTATTATCATTACATTATCAGTAGTAGTATTATCATTATTATTATCATTACATTATCAGTGGTAGTATTATCATTATATTCATATTCACATTCATCATTATTATCACTAACCCTCAATTGTGGGCAAGAAACAGCTATACCGTAAAGCCTTCAAGTGCTTAATCCCCTTGACACCCTCCCTCGACGAAGGAAAATTCTTGCCCCTAAAACTTGGACCAGTAACTTAAGTTTTCCTTTTTCTTTCTCTTTCTAATTCGTTTAGTTTGTATGTTTTTTTTTTTTTTTTTTTTTTTTTTTTTTTTTTTTTTTTTTTGTATTCCTTTTTTTCTTTCTGTTCTAACTACAGCGATTTTCCGTTATCTTCTTTTCTACTTTCTGGATACTTCTTTCACAAGGTTTAACTATAGTTTTCTTTTCTTTTCTTTTTTGTTTTTGTTGTTTCCTTTTTAATTAATTTTCTTTTCTTTATTTTAATCATGTTTTATCACCATTATCATTTCATTATCATCAATGTTACGACTATTATCACTATAACTTTTTATCATTACTTTCATTATCATGTATCATTATAACAACAGTAATGGTAATGACAGTACCATAAACAAATTTGGTAATGATAATAATAGTGAAAATAGTAATAATAGTAATAGTAATACTAATACTAACTGATAATTGATGATGATGATGATGATGATGAAGAAGAAGATGATGATGATGATGATGATGATGATGATGATGATGATGATGATGATGATGAAGATGAAGATGAAGATGAAGATGAAGATGAAGATGAAGATGAAGATGATGATAATGACAATGATAACAGTAAAAACAACAACTACAACAACAACATCAAGGATAACAAGATTAAAGATAATTATGATAATAATGATTATGATGATAATAATTTTAATGAAAAAAAATATAACGGTAATAATGATGAATATGAGTATGTTGATGATGACGGGGATGATAATTATGATGATGATTATAATTATAATGTTAATCATAGTAAGAGTAAAAATTATAATAATGATGATAACAATAATGCTGTGTTTAATTATGATAATGCTAGTAACAATAATAATGATGATGTGTATAATCGGTTTTTCTTCATGTTCTTGACCTTATTTTCCATTTTTTATTATTCTTTCTCTTCAGCGACGTCTACAAAATGTCGTGATACCTCCTGAAGGGGGTGATGGTCGTCACATGGTCGTCTTTTTTCATGGTTGTTTGTGTACTTCCGCTTGTCTAACTATCGGGCTGGTCTTTGGGGGTATTCATTTGCATTTTCCTCGTTTCGTGCCGTGACTGAAAATCCCTGTATAACTCCCTAGTAACTTGCTCCTCCTAACGTCTTATAGCTTTTTCCTAAACATCATATTGCTGGTTACTTTGATAACTCGCAACGCCTGAAAGGCCGTAAAAAAGTACATCCAAGCTTGAAGTCGTATCATCTATCGTAAGAGGAACAGGCTAAAAATGCCATTGAGATCACCACACATGGATTCCCGTTTCCAGCTTATGGATGCTCAACCGAAAGGTAGAATTATGATTTTATGATCTTACATTTCTCCAAACACGTTCACGCAGACACACAGCCCACGCCATCTCCCTTTTCACATCTACACACTCACACATCCAATGTTCAGCACACACACTGTATCATTTTTATTATCATTATTATTATTGTTATTATTATCATTATTATCATTGTTGTTATTATTATTATTGTTGTTGTTATTATTATTATTATTATTATTATTATTATTATTATTATTATTATTATTATTATTATTATTATTATTATTATTATTATTATTATTATTATCATTATCATTATTGTTGTAATAATTATTATCAATATTATTATCATTACTGTTATCATTATTATTGTTTTTATTATTATCATTATTGTTATCATCATCATTGTTATTATTATTATTGTTACTGTTATCATATCTATTATCATTATTATCATTATAATTACTATTTATCATTAGCATTATCACTGTTATTATCATTTCGTCTATTTTTATCATTCAATAATAAATAGTGATAATAACGATAATAATGACAATAATAACGATAACAATTATAATAATAATAACAATAATAATGATAATAATAATAATAATGATAATAATAATAATAATAATAATGATAATAATGATAATAATAATATACTTTATTATTATTATTATTATTATTATTATTATTATTATTGTTATCATTATTATTATCATCATCATTATTATAATATCTTCATCATTACCATTATCATTATCATTATCATTATTGATCATCATTATTGTTATTGTTATTATTATTATTATTATTATTATTATCATTATTATTATTATAATCATCATTATTACTACTATTATTTTTCATGATTATATTATTATCATTATTACTATTATAATCAGCATTATTATTATGATAATTTTATTATCACTATCATTATTAATATCATTATTTCTATTGTTTTTGTTATTGTTATTATCATCATTATCATTATCATTATCATTATTATTACTATTGATAATATTATTATTACCATCATTATTATCTTCATTATTAGAGCTAAATTATTTTAATATAGTGATAATGATAATTTTGATAACAATAATGATAATAATAATAATGATAATGATAATGATTATAGTAATAATTATAATAGTAATAATTATAATAGCAACCATAATGATAATGATAATGATTATCAAAATTTCCATTATTACTATCATTGTCATTATGATAATGATAATAAAAACAATTATAATAGCAATCTTTATAATTATTATCATTATCATATTATTGTTGTTGTTATTAGTTGTATTAGTAGTAGTAATCTTCATAACCGTAGTGGAGCAGTATTAGTATTATTATTATTATTATTATCATTAATAGTAGTGGTATCGTAACTTTTATTATCAAAATCATATTTATAGTTTATATGATCATATCTACTGTAATCACATTTTTATTATTTTACCCTTTGTTACTATGGTTAAGTCGTCCTCATGATTGTTGCAAATATGTTGCAGCTGTTGCTATTACTTTTGTTATAATTGTTTTATAAAATTCGGTATCAGCCTTACTATTCTGTATGTCATCGTCACTGAAACCATTATCATAATTATTATTATAACATATTTAGTAGCCATAATTATAGTTTATCTTTATTACATATTTCCATGGAGAGATAGAATGATTGCTAAATCTTAAGAAAGTCAAAGGAGAAACTGTCTTAGCAATAGATCAACTTTATATACATATGTATGTGTGTGTGTGTGTGTGTGTGTGTGTGTGTGTGTGTGTGTCTGTGCGTGCGTGCGCGTGCGTGTTAGGTAAACAAACTGAAAGACAGAGGCAGAAAGGCAAATGATCACGTGTCTGCCTGCGTGTCCGTAACCCGCGCCTATCGGCTTCCGCCCGAAGCTCCGCCCTCGCCCTGATTGGGTTCTTGACCCGGAATGTAATTAACGGAGGCAGATGGCCCGGCCCAGAGTTGGAATGTCCTTCCAGATGGATTTTAGTGTCCGTGACCTTGGTTTATGACTTCGAAGTATTCCGGAGAATGTGCGAAAGGTCAGCTTTTTCCGCTTGATTATTTTTTTCCCATATGTGTGATATTTATGCAGTCAATATTAAAAGTTTCGCCGAGTGGGAGGAACGCGTAACTGTATATTGCCGAGATAAATCAACCTCAATGTTTCTTTTCTTTGTTTCTGGGGTTCTTTGCTTCCCTGCTTTTTTGCTGTGGCTGTCTGGCGCTCTCTCTCTCTCTCTCTCTCTCTCTCTCTCTCTCTCTCTCTCTCTCTCTCTCTCTCTCTCTCTCTCTCTCTCTCTCTCTCTCTCGCTCTCTCTCGCTCGCTCTCTCTCTCTCTCTCTCTCTCTCGCTCTCTCTCTCTCTCTCTCTCTCTCTCTGTCTGTCTGTCTATCTATTTCCTTCTTGCTCTGTCGCTATCCGTCTCTCTCTCTCTCTCTCTCTCTCTCTCTCTCTCTCTCTCTCTCTCTCTCTCTCTCTCTCTCTGTCTATCTATTTCCTTCTTGCTCTGTCGCTATCCGTCTCTCTCTCTCTCTCTCTCTCTTTCTCTCACTCTCTCTCTCTCTCTCTCTCTCTCTCTCTCTCTCTCTCTCTCTCTCTCTCTCTCTCTTTATATATATAATATATATATATATATCCTTCTTGCTCTGCCGCTATTCGCCTCTCTCTGTCTCTCTCTCTCATTCCCATTTCCTATCTTCCCCTTTCGTCCTTTCTATTCCATGCCCTCCACGTCCCCATACAGTAGGCAATACGGTTTATCACGATATGGGTAATAATTACGAAAGAGTCTAATAAAGCAGAAGGATTACAAACAATAGACGAGCAAATAGCAGAATTAATAGCTTACACTACAGGAAATATTAAACCTCTGACGAAACGAATTGGACGCTCTGTCAAGAAATACTGTCTTTCATATTCGCAGTTTTTTTGTCATAAAAACTAAGGGTCCCGTTCTCTCTCCTTTCTTTTCTTTTCTTTTTTTCCTTTTTTTCTTCTTTTTTGTTCTCTTTCTGTCTCTCTGTTACTGTATACTCTGCTGATGTGTCTTAAAAGAGGTTTTCTTCTCGAAAAGTCACAGCTTTGGTTTCACGCCAAGATTTTTATGTTATCGTCTCAGTAAATCTAACTTACGAAGCAGGTTTTATGTACTTTTTCCCTTTTTTTATATTCGCAGTTTTCTCGTTGGGAGGATGAAATGTATAACACCGTGTCAGCTTTCTCGTGCGCTTAATATCACAGATTTGATTTTTTTTCTTTCCTTTTTTTTCACGAGAGGGCTGTTGTTTTTTTTGTCTTATGTTTGTGCGAGTTTGTGTGTGTGTGTGGATGTGGATATGAGTTGTTAGTTGTGTGTTTATCTGTGTGTGTGTGTGTGTGTGTGTGTGTGTGTGTGTGTGTGTGTGTGCGATCGTGCATGGGTGCGAGTGATCGTGTGTGTGTGTATGAATAATTAAAAAGAGAATGCTTAAGTCGCAAGCCAAGATGGGTTACTGGCAATTCCGTTATACAGTCTTTAATAGCTTAAATAACATATCAGAGTCTGCCCGTTTGTTGTTGACGTTCTATGAAGCATGCACATTTTAACCCAATTATCCATCAATCAATTCAAGGAACTACTACTACGTTATCCAATATCTCTCTTTCACTATTCCCACCTTCTTCCAAACTCATTATCGGTGTTGCACAGTTCCTCATTCTAATTAAGGCTTCGGTTTCCCAGCAGTCGCTCACCTACCCCACCCCCCACCACCACCACCACCACCCCGCCACACCCCTAAAAAAACCTCCGATAATATACCTTCTCCAGTCTTCTTCCTCGCTGCCTTCCTTACCGGAATCGCAATTTCCTGGCAAGTTCTTCGCGTTGGAATCCGTATTTCCACTGAGACGTCTTTCCAGGTCGGGCCTTCATGGTTATAGATATTGTATGCTGACTACATGGTAAAGGAACCCGATAGGATTGTATTGATTTCAGCCGGACAGCCGCCGCGTGCGGGCTATGGCAGCGTCGTAGGCAGGACGGAGCCGAAGAAAGGGAAAATATGTATATGTCCGGAGGTGCGGGGCTGGGGCGAGTAACCCAGGCTTGAGACTGCCTGTGTGTGTGTGTGTGTGTGCACATATATGTATATATATTTATATATATATATTCATATATATATACATATATATCTATACATATATGTATATATACATATTTGTATATGTATATATACATACATATATATAAATATATAAATATATATATATATATATATATATATATATATATATATATATCCATATACATATATATATATATATATATATATATGTATGGATGCGCAAATATATATATATATATATATATATATATATATATATATGTATATATATATATATATATATATATGTTCATATAAATAAATATATGTATATGTATAAATATATATACATGTGTACATATATACATATATGTATATATACATATATATACATATACATACATATGCATATAAAAGTATATATACATACATATATACATATACATATATATGTATACATACATATGTATATATGTACATATATACATATACATATACACACATACATAAAGATATACATAATTATATTGATATATAAATATATATATATATATATATATTTATGTATATTTATACACATATATATTAGCTTTCTAATTCCCTTTAATTTACACTGGCAGGTTCTAGATACAATTTTTTTTTCAATAATTGTTTTTAGTAAGACGGTACCCAACCGTCATACACAGCTGTTTCAGTCGCAAAGACAGGCGATAAGTCAGTATCATTCCAGCCGGCAACACGAAAACACCGTACACAAACACTCCGACAGAAGGTAAGGACGTCCCATTTCAAATGCCACATAAAGCCACATCTTACCTTCTGCATTAAAACAAATACTCTTACTCTTCACGCACTGATGCAACATGTACAAACAAGAATAATTAAACCTTCTCACCACACACCTAAGCACTGACCCAACATTTATCCAAGTTGCTACCGATGCTAAAAAACAAACTATAACAATACAAGTCCTCACCATCCTCCTCCTACTTCTCCTCTGTGGAAACATTAGTGCTATTGTTAACCCGGCCCTTTTCAACCCTTGCGTACTATGCACAAAAGCGGTGAAATGGAGGCAAAGGACCATTCAATGTGATATCCATTGTAATCGGTTCGAACACGCAGGCTGGTACCTTGTCAGTTGTATAAGATCGTTTACACAGATATGCAGTGGACTAGTTAACAATAGTATAGTGTGGATTTGCAGTTGGTGTGGCACTCCTAGCACTCGCACATTTTCCTTCTCTCTTTCCCAGGAACCCCACACTTATACACACTCAACCTCCTCGTACACCTAATAACGCTTGTCACCTTAAACCTCGACTCCTTCAACACCCAGACCTTTCGACTTCACTTTCCCACTCAGTGCTATCTCCCATTGTTCCTGCACCCCCACCCCTCTGACTGCACCTCCGATACTTTCTTGCACCACCCAGAATCCCATCTTCACTTCTTTCCTCCTCTTATCCCCACGCCCCTACCGCTCCCTTTCTCCCGAGTTCATGTCATTCCTTCCCTTCTCTCCCCCTCTCCCTTATTTTCTCTTTCTCCTTCCTTTCCCACACACACCACTTCCTCCTGCAAACCCTCTCCTTCCCGCACACCCTCTCCCGTACCCCCAACCATGACCCAACATTGCTTAGCGTCACGCCCAAAGACCTCAACCCTACGATTTCTAATCACTAACATCTGTGGCATTATATCCAAAAAGACCCACACACTATTGACACATACAACCCGTACATAATAGATTTAGAGACATGGTTGACGCCTGCCATAGACTCTGACATAGACCCTAACCCATATAGTATGACAGTGATACGTAGAAACACAGACAGAGATCACCAGGATCCAACAAATTTCTAACTACAGAGCCCCATCTTCCAACACAAAATACTTCACATACCGTATCTTTCACATCTTCAGATCCCCAACATGAATAGACGGCAACTACACGACACCTTCATTGACATTCTCTTTCTCACAAATAGTACTCAAACCAATGCGAACACAAATTTCAAGCCCCACAGGAGGCAGGCCCTTCAACCACTACCCATATTAGACCTCTTCCTAACAAACAACACACTGCACATAACACTCACCAAGGTAGTCCCAGGACTAAATGAACACGACGTTGTCCTTACTGAAACAAACTTCTGAATGATGAGACAAAAAAGGACCTATCTTGCTTTTCCATAGAGCCGACACAGACTTCATCATATGAGACATGGGAATTTACAGAGGCAGCTTTCTATCTTCTAACCCGTTGACAATAACTGTAATAGCCTGTAATATTCCATATACAATTCTATCAACAAGCACATACCACAACAAACACTACAAGTAGATATACAGTCCCTTGATTCTCTAGGGACCTACACAAATAACATGAAAGAAAACAGAGACTCAACATACATGTGCAATCACAAAACACCAGAAACTTGGGCCACCTTAAAATCATAAATAAATAAATAGATAAAATAGAGAAGATCGTACACAAGCAAATTAATAAGTATCTCACAGACAATGTAAGCAACAACCCTAGACACTTATTTGAGTTCTTCTTGACACGCAGCCAGGACACCACTCACATAGCTGCACTTAAGGACCACAACAACACTCTTGTCATGACACCTGAACATAAAGCACAACTACTCAACACACAGTTTCACTCGGTCTTCACACAAGAAAACCGCAGTACACCGATCATGCCAAACAGCCCTACCCTCCCATCCCGACTCTTGATATTAGGGCAGATAGAATATAAAAACTAGTGGAGTCACTGGACACAAACAATCCCTCCTTTCCTCCTCAAAACCTGTGCCGCATCCTCTAAACCATATGCAATCCTTCAAAACATACTCTCTCCCATCCGACTGGCTTTGTCCAAACACATAATGAATCATCTTGACAGAAACATACACATTAACTGATACACAACAGATACCGACCCAAGCGATCATGCGATTTCAAACTCCTTGTTACTCATCACGACTCCTAGACAGATAAATAGGAAGAGATAATAGTGTTAGATATCGCCAAAGCCTTCGACCAAACCTGACACAAAACCTACAGTTTTACAAAATCACTGAACAAAATCTTCACTAGATCACATCTTTTATTATTTATGGGTCCCAACACGTTCTTCTTGACGGTACTGTACCCAACCCTGTTCCTGTTTCTTCTGGTGTTGCCCAGGGCACTGTCCTGGGCCCTCTTCTTTTCCTACTTTACGTAAATGATCTCCCACTATCCACCACTAATTCTACAGTTAGGGTATGCCCAGTCACGGCAACTTCAATTGTTGAATAAATTTTGTGACGTGGAGTAGGGAACTTAGTCTGTGGCGAGTGCGTAAATGTAAAAATAATATCTTTTAATGTAATTTTATAGATCAATTACAAGATATGTGGCAGGTAGGTTGGGATCTAAAGGCAGATATCTCGGCATGAGTAATGCAGATAAAGGTTTTTTGGCTCATGTACCCCAGAACTTATTGGCTGGAGGAATAGACTTATTCTTGAAGAGGTGTGATTAATCCTTAATTAATTAGTAATTACAGGAAGAATTGTGCACATTTGCTGTTTTGAAATTTACATATGAATTGGAGTTAGAATTGAGAAGCTACAGTCATTTAAAAATGTGTAGTCATAATAAATTTCATATTATATTTTGTACGATGCAGTCATTTGTAAATTTAGAATTGGTGTGGCTGTGAATTAATGAAATCTAATTATTTTTCAAATACGTTAAATATGATATGAGTTTATTTGTAATTTATTATTTGAACAAAGAGTAAGGATTTTCAAAAGCTTGAATTTCCTCTTGCTCAGTAATCATATGTTTTCGCAATGGTGATTTTTTTTTTTTTTTTTTTTTTTTTTAAGAACATACCTGAAATGAATTTCAAATGATTTACATGTGTGTGTGTGTGTGTGTGTGTGTGTGTGTGTGTGTGTGTGTGTGTGTGTGTGTGTGTGTGTGTGTGTGCGTTCTTCTAATTAAAACAATTTACAAAACGGAAAACATAAGGATATATGAGTTTTGTTGCTAATGATCACACACTTAAAATGTTAAGATTTAGATTTTAAAAAAATAGCACAAGCATAGAAAATATGACAACATTCTAATTCATTGAATAATTGTAATGTTCATAATCAAATATCAATATTGAAAAAAACAACAACATTTTTTTCATAAAAAAGCCA
>NC_061824.1:18458558-18491058 GCF_019202785.1 Penaeus chinensis
TGTCATTATAATTGCCAGTATCATTTTTTAGTTTAAGCTCAAGAAAATAGTATTTTGGGTTAGAATAATATTTTTCTATTGCATGGTGTTATTAAGGCACATCATGTATATATATATATATATATATATGTGTGTGTGTGTGTGTGTGTGTGTGTGTGTGTGTGTGTGTGTGTGTGTGTGTGTGTGCGCGCACACAAGCACACACACACACGCATTTATATATATATGTATGTATGTATGGATATACATATATATATATATATACATATATGTATGTAAGTGTATATATTTATATATATGTGTGGGTGTGTATAGATATAAATATATATATATATATATATATATAATGTATATATACATATATATAATATATATACATATATATATATATATGTAATATATATAATATATATATATATATATATATATATATATATATAGTGAGAGAGAGAGAGAGAGAGAGAGAGAGAGAGAGAGAGAGAGAGAGAGAGAGAGAGAGAGAGAGAGAGAGAGAGCGATAGAGAGAGAGAAATCGATATGTAGGTAGATGATGGATGGGTAGAAAGACTGATAGATGTACATAGATATACATAGATAGATAAACAGACAGATAAACCGACACATAGATATATCTGCATGCATGTATGTTTAAAGGATCAGAAAAGGAACAAGATAAACAAAGTAACAAAAAAAAAAAAAAAAACTAACCCTGAAAAAATATACTAACCATGAAAGAAACGGGTATGGCGTGAACAGCTTCGATGCAGACATTTCGCGGTTGAATTCAGGCTTCACACGAGAAGGTTACGCCACCTAAGGAATCTAGAATACTGACATTTCCCTGGCTGAAAAGGTGGCCCTCGAGACACAAATGTTCTACTATATAATGTTCAGTGTTCAAGGAGTTTCCCGTGTAGTAAGTCCCACGTACTATCGGAAAATAAAATGTTTCTTGTAATGCGATTTCAAAGATTTTATACGAAACGCAAACTAACGTTAATTATTTTCTCACTCTCTTTTTAATTTTATTAGTCTCTCTTTTTGATGGTCTTAACGATCTGGTCATAACGTCACACCGCTCGTGGACTGGCAGTTTTCCTCTTGAATATCCTTCATACAGAAACGGGAAGAATTATTATATATTTTATGACAAAAGGGAAGAATCATAATATATTTTAAGACCTACGATTCTTAGGAACTTCAATTTCAAGTACATAGTGGTTTCCTTTTGATCAGTTTACAGACTCGAACGTTTTGCACACCGATATTCTCACTTTAAAATCTTTCTTTGTGATGCTCAACAAGGAATGAGAATGTTAGACTGAAAACAATATTATGATACGTTGTCATAACGCTGATATATATTAGGAGATTCGAACAACAGCGCGAGAGAAATACCAAAATAATGATAAAAACATCAACAAATATTTATCCAATATATACGTTCACTGATTCATTTATGACAAAGACTGATTTATTTACAAGAAATAAATATAATTTCGCCCATTAAGGTAAATGATACAAAAGATTTGCTAGTTGTTTCCTTGTTCTTACTTGTGATTTCATGAGTTGTTTAACATGTGTTTAACAGTTGTTTAGAATGTTAGAATTAAATAAGTAAAAAAAAAAAAAAAAAAAAAAAAAGGACAAAGAGTGCAATAATCTAAGAAATAGTCACGTAAGAGTTAGACTCTAAGGTTATATTTTATTCCGTCAAAAATACGATGTTAACGGCTGTCAAATAAGCAGAATTGTAAAAACAACGTTTATGATGGCAGATAAGCAGAAATTTAAAATAAAAGTACAATTACTATGTGCCTGAAAGCTCCAAAATTTACTTACTGTTTCCTATTTTCGTCCAGTACACAAGTAAATGGCATCTTTCTTGCTGCCCTATTGCGGTTAATTTCAATCCAGCGCATATATTTACTACGGCGGGCCTGTTTATGTATATTGTATATAAAAATCCTGATAACTTTCATAATTATTGATGGATAATCTAAGAACTGTCATGAATTTTCAATGGTCAACTTCATGATTATCTATATCAACAGGGTTATTATTATCAGCATTAGTACTTAAAACTATTCAACAAGCATGATATTTTACTCGCAAAATGTTTCTTGTAATGCGATTTCAAAGATTTTATACTAAACGCAAAGTAACGTTAATTGATATTTTCTCACTCTCTTTTAAATTTTATTATTCTCTCTTTTTTGGGGTATAATATGAAAATCAACTAGTATTCGTTTTCCAGATATATACTGACATGATTATATAACATTCTCACATAGTTGAGAATCATTACTAATTTTATTTTGAAATGAGAGCTCCGTGACTTGCTTCATGCCATGCAGATGGAAATGTGTAATCTCTGAGGCTAGAAAGATGTAAGCCGAATTCTCCTGCAACTAAAGTTAGGGCATTGAAAAAAAAAAGTAGACACTTAATATCTGAACTATTATTTATTTTACTTTAAACATAGTGTACATAGTGTTGGAGAAAAATCTAATATATATGCGATAACAATACTTAATAAGTTTTCATAAACATAGATAGTAAATCTATTGTCTCTGGCAAAAAAAAAAGAAAAAGTAAATGTGATGTATGAATATTCAACATCCTCTATCGAAAAAAATATGATTGCATTTATAAGTCCATAAAAAATATTGAGGTTTCTTCATGTAAGAATGTATTAAAACTTGATCAACCTAAAAAAAATCTAGCCATTTCAAAAAAAATGTATTTTCTGTAGCAATGAACCCATTAGCACTTGATTGATTTATACAAAACGTCACTTAAAATGACTTTATGCGCAAATCCCCCTTTACTAGTCGATTTTTCAAGATTAGCATTAATTAATATGCCAGTAATGTCATCCACTGTGAAATACGGGATTCTCCATGAAGAACTTGATCTCCAGGAGACGACATAATGAAAAGAAAATTTCTAAGGCTGTCAGTCCAAGAGGTAATCCGGCCAATTTCCAATGGAAGCGGATCAGAAAGGTGCGTAGAGTGGGGGAGCATAAAGAGAACGAGGATATCAGAGTGTCTGTAAGTAAGCATACATCATAAATGCATATATCTATCTATCTATCAATCTATATATATATATATATATATATATATATATATATATGTGTGTGTGTGTGTGTGTGTATGTGTGTGTGTGTGTGTGTGTGTGTGTGTGTGTGTGTGTGTGTGTGTGTGTGTGTGTGTGTGTGTGTGTGTGTGTGTGTGTATAGATATACATATTCATATACATATACTTGTGTATATATGTACTAATATACATTATGCGTGTCTGTATACATACATATATATGTACAGTTGTGGAATTATATTTCAGTACACATGCTGGGTCCCACTTCTGTACATCTGGCAACCACCTCGATGTAAACATAACATAAATAGTATTTTTATGAATGAGGCGAAAACCCTAGGTTGTTTGTTACAATGAGCGTGATTGGTAGAATATAAATAGCCAGTAAGTGTATTGATATCCATTTTTAGAGACGAAATAAGCTATTTGATTTTTTTTTCTTTTCTTATTAAATAACTGGTTGCAAAACGTGCAGTATTAATTATCGTTGGCTTTGTATAGAACGTTTTCAAATGCGACTTCTTGGATCTGTTTATCGAAATGGCAACACCTATTTGAACAGAACATTTGCATATTTCTTGAATATAGAAAACACCTCATACTTCAAACCTCTGTGTATGGCAGCTAAATCAAATAGAAATCTGCAAATTCGCTGAGAAATTAGCAAGTGCTTCTCGAAGCTGCACCATCTAGTAGCAGCTGATCGAACTAATGAAGTGAGACTTTCTTTTCACCGAAACAAAACACTTTTCCAATAAACAGAAAACACACTACGTTATATTCTCCATTATAGAACATTACATGAACGCAAAACCGCAGTATGGGTATGGAGAATATAAAGACGCCTTAATGTGTGTATGCATCGTATGTGTGTGCGTGTGCGTGCGTGCGTGCGTGCTCCCGTGTGTGTGTGTGTGTGTGTGTGTGTGTGTGTGTGTGTGTGTGTGTGTGTGTGTGTGTGTGTGTGTGTGTGTTCGTGCACGTGTGTGTGCGCGCGTTTGCATGCGTGTGTGTATGTGTGAGCCTGCCTGCGCGCGTGTGTGTGCGTATGGGTGTGTTCACAAGTATATACTTGATGAGTTATAAAAATATATGTATCATACGTACCATATGTAATATTACATGCATTACATTTCCTCTTTGCATGGTCTATTAGCCGTTGTATATGATTCTCTACATTTATCTGTCACATTCGCATTTCTCATTCTATTGTTTGTCAGTAATGTCTGTAAACTGTATATACATTGGCATTTATGTGCGTATATGTGTGTGTGTGTATATATATATATATATATATATATATATATATATATATGTGTGTGTGTGTGTGTGTGTGTGTGTGTGTATCATATTTAAACTTTACAAAGATAAGGATTTTATTCATTCCCTTTATATGTTTATGGAAAAATTATTTTCATCTATACGAAATGTCCGGAGCATGCAGTAAGCTGGGTACAGAACTACTAAATTGGCTACTACTAATTGGGTAATTTAAAGACTTCTGCAGATGGGTCAGAGAGCACGCCCTCCACGCCCTCCTTCAAGGAATTGTTTTTCCGCAAACAGAATTCCAGCACTAAAGCAGCCATGAATTCCGAAGAGACACAAAACGCCCTTCCCACGCCCTCCCTCGAGGATCAGGTATTTCAGCAGTGTTGGAACAGCGACGCTCAGGCGGCTACGAGGTCTATGCTCTTCCTGGAGGAGATCACGGTCCTGGAGCAGAACTTCGAGGCGGTGGACATGTCCCTCCCCGCCCGCCCTTCCACATGTGCCTGGACGTCCTGGACAACAATCCAGACGCCCAAGAGCAGTAGTGCTGATGACGTCACGGCGCCGCTGAGCGACTGCGGCCGGCTGTTGCTCGCTTGCTCTCTTGGGAATGCAAGCAGTTGATGGTTTTGTAGGAGTTTGGATCTGTAGTATCAAAAATAGATGAATAGATAGATAAATGAAATAGTGATAATAATAAAAGAGAATTAAAAAAAAATGAATAAGAAAAAATATATATACATATAAGAAATTGCTGGAATGCCTGCTGTTGTTGGCTGCATTGACACCTGGGGACCGATCTGAAATATTCTGAAACAGGAAAGGAGTATTTTCCTTAAATATACACGCAGTTTATGGATCACAATTACAGTTTTGATAGTGTTGCTAGATAGCCTGTGTGTAGAAATGGAGGATGGAATCCATCGAGGTCACCTGCTAACACCCCTAACCAATCCTCAATCCCGTCAAGAGCAACGCTACAACAGTTCCCACACTTGAGGTGTCCTCAAGAAAAGGGGCAAGAAAATGCAAACAAGTCTGGAAAACACAAAAGTTACTTTCGTCGCTGAAGCCACAACCTCGCTGTCAGACAGAGGATGCCACTCCCGATGATGTGCCATTCCAGCCAGAAGCAGAAGCCCCTGACGACCCAAATCCTCTCCCTGATAACCATGAAGGTGCCCCTATTCATGCACAGGGCATTGTAGAGCGTCGCCAGCTTATTCAAAATTACTTTTGATCCTTGTATTTCTTGCATTTGAAGGTAAAAAAAATTTCATTGATGTTTAAAAACGAATCCTATTATCACACTGTCAAAATGAAGAAAATTTGGAAAAATTAATAAAGGAAGACTCAGCCGTTTACTGTATCAATTTATACATTGTATTACTGGAATACAATATTTTACAAGCCTTAATATATGTTACCAAGGTTGCTATGCAATATATATATATATATATATATAAACATGAAAAACACTTAAACCAAACTTCATTTATTTTCGTTTTTCAGTTTTTGTTTTGAGTTATTCATATTCTAAATTAATAGTTTTCAATGGTTTAAGCTTGAAGTCATATTCAACTTTCTTGACTTTTAAGTCCATTTCTAAAATGTTCTGTATTTGTTTATTATTTAAGTCAATTTCTAACCGCTTCATTTCCATGATTTTAATTTTCAAATTTCTTTCATGTTCCTTTCGTCGTAATTCCTTTGACTCATGATATGACGCTTTTTGAACACTGAACTTTGTTCCTCTTTTATTCTTCCTCCTGAGCAGCGAAGATTGTTTAGAAGAAAAATGCAGTGGTGTGGTAAAAATGAATTGGAAATTTCAATCTTTGATACATCAGTTAATTACACTGGTTTACCTCAAATGCTGTATGCTGCGCCCTGTATCTAACAACACACCTCTTTGGTTCTCTATTCTGGCTGGATGGATGGCTTGATCAAGGACAGGTCAAGTCAATCGAATGGTCAAATAAGGTTAGGGTCAAGCAGACACTGTCCAGTTAGTAGCGTATAGGTCCCGCGACTGCCATCAGCACTGTAATAGTGACTGCGTATATTTCTTCAATACCCCTGTGGCTGTTGGGAGATTTTGAGTCCCAACTATAGCTTCCCCACATTGGACTCCTTGGTGGATGAGGGGTGAGGAAACACCAAACAGTGAAACTTAGTATTTTATGGGTTCTTTCACGCCTATCTTGGGGTGCAGACCGCACAATGCTTCTGCAGCTTTACCGAGCACTTATTCGTAGTAAACTTGATTATGGATGTGAGGCTTATTCATCTGCAATTGTTCTCTGGATGTTGGACTCAGTTCATAATGAAGCTCTTAGAATCTGTACAGGGGCTTTCAGGCCTTCACCTGTGGAGACCCTGTATGCTGAGAGTGGAGAACCACCTCTTGCATTACACCGGGACTACATGAACCTGATTTACTACACGAGACTACAAAGGATTCCGGGATCTCCTACATCCAGATTGGTTTTCAACCCCCTTGAGGATAACCAATCCTATGGTAGGAGAGTGAGGAATCTTGTGGAAGATCTTAATTTAAATCTCACTAAGGTTCTGGCTGTTGGAACTCCCCAATTCCCCCATTGGACCAATCAAGTCGAGCTGGATTTGGTCGGAATTGGGAAAGGGAAGAGATCCGAAGCAAAACTCAGAGAGATATTTCTTCAACACATTTCTAGGTACCAAGGATCAGATGCAATATATACTGATGGTTCAAAATTTGAAAATGGTGTGGGCTTTGCAGCAGTCAACCTCGATCTTCACTGTAGAGTTACATGCCATCCTTGCAGAAGTCAAGATGATAAGAGATCTTACGAACCATTTTGTTGTAATATATTGTGACTCTTGTAGTGCCAATCAAGAGCTTCAACTTATCACATCCAGTGGCGAGGGAGGTTCAAGATTGGCTTGCACTGATGTCCGCATGTAAAAAGATGACTCTATGTTGGGTGCCAGCGCATGCTGAAATCGGTGGGAATGAGCGAGTTGCCAAGGAACCTTCCACTCAGCCCTGTGATGCTCGATTTCCTCTCCCACACACTGACTTGAAACCTAGCATCAGGAGTTGTCCTCGTGATAAATGGAGGGAACAATTGAGGCATAACTCTGGAAACAAACTGCGAGAGATTAGAGATAACCTTGGCAGTTAGGTGACCAGCATCCATCCCAACCGACAAGTAGAAGTTATATTAACATGACTAAGAATCGGGCACACAAGACTGACTTACAGGCTGATGATGGCTAAAATTGAAGCATACTGTGAGGAATGCCAAGAGTCATTAACGGTCACACATGTAGTGGAAAGATGTGCAACATTCTCAGGCCAAAGACGTATGCACTTGTCTCCCCCATATACATTGATGTATTGGGGGAGGACTGTAACATAGGTCTCATTAGTTTCCTTAGGGAAACTAAAATTTTCAATAAAATTTAATTATGCATAATGTTTATGCAATAATCTTAGACATTGAGAGCATAATGCTTTAAGCTTTGATTTTTTAAAATATAATATCTATGTTTATTTATTGTTTTTTTATGACGTTTTAAATATTTAAATATTTCAATCTAACAAGGTGTTCGCCGCTAATGACCTTAGCTGTTGACGTGGCAGACAATATTTAATAATCAGTAAGTTCAACAATGCCTTCACCAACATGGGGAATCAAAGTGATGACGTAGATGTTGAGACCCTCTCAGAGTTTGTGCGTCGCATGTAAGCCCAACGGTCCTGGTTCCTACCCAAAATTTTGCAAAAGATTTCAACAGATTACTTCACAAGCTTATCTAGATCGCCCTTGATTGCATTAATGTTGATTACTGGCGGGGGTTCCTTCCACTGAAAATTACTAGCACAGATGACATTAAGCCTCCTCAATTCCTGGTGGTTTTGGAATTTTACCTAACAAAGCTAATGTAGATCATCAAAGGGTATCATTCTAATTGCTCTCATGGCCACACCCACCACGGGATACCTGCCAGTGGTCTGGTTTCATGTTAAGGAATGTACATGGGATCATAGGATATACATAAAAATTAGTTACCGTTCCAGGTACCCGGACTCCCCTGGGCTCCGTGTCTAAACAGGTGCGTTCATTTCAATCAGTGCATAAATCAAAAGTGTTAAAAGCCGTTCCTTTATGACCAAGGAAAAGAGGGAATGATCCCCTGCCCCTTTCACAAAGCCTGAGCGACCGAGAGAGAAAGACAGCATGCACGCACGCACGTACACACACGGTTAGATAGATATATGGATAGAAAGAGAGAGAGAGTGAAAGAAAGAGAGAGAGAGAGAGAAGGAGAGAGAGAGAGAAGGAGAGAGAGAGAGAAGGAGAGAGAGAGAGAGAGAGAGAGAGAGAGAGAGAGAGAGAGAGAGAGAGAGAGAGAGAGAGAGAGAGAGAGAGAGAAAGAACGAGAGAGAGAGAGAGAAAGAACGAGAGAGAGAGAGAAGCTGGATGTTGATGGCACAAAAAGTTTTTTCTTATTAATTGAGGCCACACATCATTATCGCCTTAGTTAATCAGTTCCAGCAATACAATATTATTGTTATTATTCTCGTTGTCTTTGTTATTGTTATTACTAGTGTTGTCAAGATATTTGTTGTCATTGTCAGCATCATAATTATCAACCCTTTCATTGATATTATGGAAGTTATGATAAAAGTAACGAAAATTGTTATCACTATTATCGTTGTTATTATCATGATTTCCATAATAACCATTTTGGTCATGTTCATTATTTGTACTACCATTATAATTTTCATTGCTTTCCTTATAAGCATCAAAAGTGCTATTACGATTATTAATAATTAACAGCACCATCATCATCATGATTAGATATCAACATCAACGTTT
Source organism: Penaeus chinensis (assembly GCF_019202785.1). Lineage (NCBI taxonomy): Eukaryota > Metazoa > Arthropoda > Malacostraca > Decapoda > Penaeidae > Penaeus > Penaeus chinensis. The sequence continues at coordinate 18,467,807 of NC_061824.1, forward strand.
TTATTGTCACTATGATATTAATGTTACAGTCTTTAGTATTGTCATCGCTATTGCTGTTATCATTATCATGGTATCAAAATCATCATTATCACTTTTTCATAATAAATACCATTACTGCTGCTACTGCAGTGATTCAGCAGATTCACCAAGATCACTGGCATGATGTTTTGCTCTACAAATTCTTTAATTATTAGAGATAGTTGGAGGAGATAGTTGGATGGAGGCTCACAGAAAACAAAATAAAGCATACAATATTTATTAAGAGAAAGTTATACAAAACGGTGGCTAAAACTGAGACCAAAGACTAAAAGCTGAACAAAACTAGTGGGGATTAAAACAGAGTTCTACCTCAAATAAAACAATGCAAAAAGCTAAAAAGTGAACTTAATACTAAAACTGATTATAGTTAATAAAACACAAGTATAATATAAGATAATGAAGATCAAACTGAACCAAACAGCAAATAAAACAGATGAAAGACTTAAAAGTAAAACAGACTTTATCGTGAGCAAAAAAAAAAAAAAAAAAAAAAAATGTAATAAGTAAAACATGCAGGAACCTTAAAAGTGAAAGTGAACTTAAATGAGCAAAAACAAAACTGAATATAGATAACAAAACACGGGAGGAGACTGAAAACTGAAACAGATCTTAAACGAAATAAAGTAACATGGAAGAGAACAAAAGACTACGACAAATGAAATAAAAGAACATAAAAAACTACGACGGTCCAGCAAAAGAAAGTTCAAAATAACAAAAGAGAGAGCAAAGGACATTTCAGTAATCACTAGCAAATCCTTACGTAATTTGGCCTTAAACAAACGATACTTAACTTTTATAGTTCTAATTCATAATAAAAAATAATCTGTAAATTCTTTAAAATGTTTTGGTTCGCAGGACCTTACAATATTCAAATACAAAAATAATGAAATAAAAGCAGAAAAACACAAGAAATCATATAAACGGCAAAACGAAACGAAAATAGAAAACGGGAGTATATAAAATGCAAATCAAATGGGCAAATCAGAACTATCGAACAAAAGGAAAGAAAGGCCTAGTTTACGTTTGTTTAAAATGGCAGCCACTATTTATTTTTTTTCAAAACAATATATCAAACAAGCTTGAAATCTAGAAGACGCTACTATTTTTTTGGGTAACCTCCTGACCCTGAGCACCACTTTAAATCACATATTTATGACTGGTATAACGATTACACAGTAACGAGTGTTGATATGGACATTACGACAATAGTCACTGATTCCTACAACACCAAAGAAAACCTTCACAACGCTCCTACGTGGGGCGGTGACCCTACACTATCAAGGGAACAAAAACGAGTTTAGGAGCATTTTAATATCTACAAGCAGGACAATACCCATGACAACCTTATTCAGTTTCTTATCCCTAACAAAAAATTACGGGAATTAAAAATTCATTTCAGAAATTAACACTTTAAACAGTTCCTACGAAGCATTAACAATAACACCTCAGTGTCTGAGATCAGGAAAAAAAACTGACTCTTTACAAAAGGAAGTGAGGTCACTGATTGCACCCTATGGCGAGTAACACTCGGTTTCCTCACTCCCTTTTGCAAGTAACAATCGGTGATCTCACTCCGTTTGTAAGGAACATTTGGTAACCTCTCTCCCTTTGCAAGAAACAATTGGTGACCTCATTCCCTTTTGCAAGTAACCGTCGGTGAACTCAATCCCTCTCAAGAAGCAATCGGTGACCTCACTCCCTTTTGCAAGGGACAATAGGTGACCCCACTCCCTTTTGCAAGTGACAATCGATGAGGTCACCGATTGTTACTAGCAAAAGGAAGTGAGGAAACAGATTGTCTGTTGCAAAGAGAGTGAGATCACCGATTGTTCCTTGCAAAAGGAAATAAAGGAGTGCAAGTAACAATCGGTGACCTCAACCCCTTTTGCAAGTAGCAATCGGTGACCCCAATCTCTTTTGCAAGGAACAATCGGTGACATCGGTCGCCTTCCCTTTGCCGAAGCCGAGGGCACGAGCGTTTTATTCCGCGAGTGAGGAAAACAATGTTGCCACGGACGGCTCCTATATAACATTATTTTGTTATTTAATAAATTTGTATTTCATTTGCAGTTTCTGACACCACTTTCTATCCTAGAATAAGCAACCACGAGATGGAATTTAATTACTTTGATTTTTACATTTTAAGAGTATTTATTACTTCACAGAACGTTATCAAAGAAAGGTTAAACGAACGACATTGCCAACATCTCGCCTCCAGTTTCCCCAGCATTGTGTGGAGAGCGCACGGGAAGCTCCATTGTTGGATAAGAGTGTAAATATCATAAACTTTTGTTCAATATGTTCATAGATTAATTTAGTTCAAAATTTGATAGGTCTACATGTTTATACATGGCAGTGCCCTATACGCCATACTTGATGTTCTAATTATCAGCATCATTGTAGCCCTACTACGATTTTGCGTTCAGATGATGTTCTGTAATGAAGAAAATGGTGTAGCATGTTTTCTGTTTACTTTATGTGTTATGCAGATGTTTCATGGCGATTTCCATTGGCCATAAGGGTCGCGTTTTCCATTGATAAACCTGGAAATAATTTCCGATTAGTTATTTTTTATCATTACTTTTTCATATTCCTCATTATCATTCATCTCGTTTTTGAATGCGAATGTATGTGCTTTGTTGCTTTCTCAAAACTATATGCGTTTTCATTTCGTTTTTCCTTATCATTTCCATTAAACGACGCGACTGCTTGTTTCCTGTAACTGCCTCCCATGCGGCGGAATGCAACCGACCGCCGCCTCAGTTCCCCCCAGGGCCGTGGAGTGGTGGGTCTTTGTACTCCTGTTGGCAGTATGACGTGGGTAAGGTTTTCTATTTAAATGTTGTTTTATTACCATTGTGTCGCTTTTATTATCATAGATCATTCCTGTGTTATTGATGATTTTTTTTTTTTCGTAGGTAGGGGCAATTTTGGCTACATTATGTCGGCCAGGCCGGCCTCTTGCTGGATCCGTGGCGGTCGCACCAACCAAGCGATAACTTTTCTTGCGACTTTGCAGGGAGGGACTTTACATTTCCAAGCAAGACTATGGCTGGGCAGCTCACCTTGTACCCTCCTCACTGACGGTATGTGTGACAAATATTTTCTGTAACTTTGCTGTGTCACTTGACACGAAGTATTAAGGGGGGGGGGGGGTTACATAGGTCTGTCCCCTCCGTCTAGGGACTAAATAGATGGTAGATAAGGCTAGCTTTGGAGTTTTGGGTTCGTCTGATACCACACGGTTTACTTCGTGTGACTAAAGTGTTTTATTATAATTGTATTAGAAACTTGACTCGGCGTTTCTGAAAATGGACTTTCTGGGCATCTCGTTTTGCGCTTTTCACTCGGGAGCCATTTTCGTCCGTCGGACAAGGGCTCGTGCTTTAGAAAATGTGAATTTTTAAGGTTTCACAAATCACTTTCTTCTATTTATCCAGGTTCCTATTGTCACCCCCCCCCCCCTTTCAACCCCCGGCCCCCCACGCATCCCCCAAAATTGTTGTGTAGATGAAATATGTAAAAACAAAAATCCAGTTTTCCTTTACTAAGCTTCTCTCTCGGTAGCAAAAATCAAGCCCTCAAACCCAAACAAGTCCTCAATAAGAACTCATTCTCTGATTGAATATCGTCCCTTTTCTTATAGTAAATGTGATCTGAATTTAAAAATTTTTAGAAAGCTCATGGAAATGGAAATTGAAACCTAACCTGAATGTGAATAACTATCTTCTAAAAACGTGAATTTTAAAATAGTGTCCCCCTAATTTATTAAAGTTTTCTCTTTCAATTTTGAATAGGTCGTTGCGTTTTCCTCCACCTCCTCCTCCTCCTAGTCGTCGTCCTCCATCTCCTCCTAGTCGTCCTCCTTCTCCTCTTCCTCCACCACCACCATCTACTCCTCCTCCTCCTCATCATCATCCTTCTCCTCCTCCTCCTCCTCATCCATCTCCTCCTCCTCCTCCTCCTCTTCCCTCTCCTCCTCCTACTCCTCTCTCTCCTCCTCTTCATGGTTAGTATCTGGTGTTCTTTCACGTGTGTGTGTCTATAATTTATTGTATTTGTATGTATTTATTATAAACATGTATATTGTATCTATTTACATGTATATTCAACTATAAATGTATGTGCATCTATGTATTTATATATGTATATAGATGTATGTAAATGCTTATCTGTGTGTGTATGTATATGCACATGTATATATTCGATATATATTGTATACTGTATATAGATGTTTATATACATATATATCTGTTCATTCATATTCGTGCCATCATCGATGTGCCGTTTGACGAACTACTTGACTGACTAATGATCCTTCCCAGACACTTTGTTCCCTCCATGAGCTTCAAACAACAAATGTGGCTGCCTAGGTTTATGACATTTATCCGTGTAAAATACCATTGTTACCGTCTTATGTTTCACTTATAATGTTTATTCTGTTGTAATAAGCATGTGGCTTACATATTTTGGTTGTTGCATTTGATGAAAATTAAGATTCTTCTTAATATACATTGCACTCAATTGCAAGTATCAATCGATGACCTCACTCACCTTTGCAAGAAACAGTCGGTGACCCAACTCCCTTTGCAATAAACAGTCAGTGTCCCCACTTCCTATGCAAGGAACAGTCGGTGTCCCAACTCCCTTTGCAAGAAACAGTCGGTGACCCAACTCCCCTTGCAAGAAACAGTCGGCGTCCCAACTCCCTTTGCAAGAAACAGTCGGTGACCCAACTCCCTTTGTAAGAAACAGTCGGTGGTCCAACTCCCTTAGCAAGAAACAGTCGGTGACCCAACTCCCTTTGCAAGAAACAGTCGGTGACCCAACTCCCTTTGCAAGGAACAGTCGGTGTCCCAACTCCCTTTGTAAGAAACAGTCGGTGGTCCAACTCCCTTAGCAAGAAACAGTCGGTGACCCAACTCCCTTTGCAAGAAACTGTGACCCAACTCCCTTTGCAAGAAACAGTCGGTGACCCAACTCCCTTTGCAAGAAACAGTCAGTGGCCCAACTCCATTTGCAAGAAACAGTCGGTGGCCCAACTCCCTTTGCAAGAAACATTCAGTGACCCAACACCCTTTGCAAGAAACAGTCGATGACCCAACTCCCTTTGCAAGAAACAGTCGGTGACCTAACTCCCTTTGCAAGAAACAGTCGGTGACCGAACTCCCCTTACAAGAAATAGTCGGTGACCCAACTCCCTTTCTTAAAAACAGTAGGTGACCCAACTCCCTTAGCAAGAAACAGTTGGTGACTCAACTCCCTTTGCAAGAAACAGTCGGTGGCCCAACTCCCTTTGTAAGCAACAATCTGTGACAAAACTCCCTTTGCAAGAAACAGTCGGCGACCCAACTCCCTTTCCAAGTAACAGTTGGCGACCCAACTCCCTTTCCAAGCAACAATCGGTGACTTCCCTCCCTTTTGCAAAAAACAAGAGGTGACTTCCCTCCCTTTTGCAAGAAAAAATCGGCGAGTTCCCTCCCTTTTGCAAGAAACAATCAGTGACCATTCTTGGTGATCCTTAGACGGTGGGTGTGACTGCCTAGTTTCGTTGTTTTTAGATGTTTTTTTATGGTTAGCATCTTGTGTTCTCATTTTATCATTCATTCACTAGCACCATTAGATCTCCACATATATTTTTATTTGTCTATATGCAATGTTACGTAAATCAAATCATTGCACATGCTTTTTGCACTGATGACGCTTAGGTTTTGATCTCGCATATACCAAATTTACTATTAGAATATTGTTACCACTTCAATACTTTTTTATTATGTTTTTTTTCTCTTGTGATAAGATTGCCCTTAATTTAGATAACATTCTATTATAACGCATATACATACACATATACATATAAATGTATACATATATACATATATATATGCATTTATATATGTATGCATGTGTATATATATAAATATCCGTATATGCCTTTATACATTATGTATACATATATATATACATATGTACGTATATATATTCTATATACATATATATATTCTATATACATATATATCTATATATACACCTATATATATGCCTATATACCTATATATAGATACCTATATGCATATATAAACAATGTTATGCGTAAATATATATATATATATATATATATATATATATATATATATATGCGTATATACGTATATATGCGTATATATATGTTTATATATGCGTATATATATGTGTATATGTATGCGTATGAGTATATATATGTATATTTGAGTATATATATATGTATATATACGTATTTATTTATGTCTATATGTCTATATATGTGTATTTATATGTATATATATCGTATATGTATATATATATATGCATGTATATATATATATATATATATATATATATATATATACGTATATATGTATAAATATGCGTATATATGTATATATATGCATATATGTATATATATGCATATATATATAAATATACATGGTATATATATATGCATATATATGTATATATATAAATATATATGGTATATATATGCATTATATATATATATATATATATATATATATATATATGTGTGTGTATATTTGTATATATACATATATAAATATAAATATATATGTATATAAATACATGCAATATATATATATATATATATATATATATATATATTGTGAATAAGTATATATATACTTAAATATGTGTGCATATATATATATATATATATATATATATATATATATATATATTACATATATGCGTATATATATTTGTGCGTTTATGTAAATATATGCTTTTATGTACATATATATATATGTATAATTTACTAGCACCTTTAAATTGTCAAAATATATTTTGATTTGTCTGCATATGTTATGTAAATTAAATGTACTATTTTCACCTGCCATGTTTTTTTGGTTTTGATCTCGTGCTAATATGCGACTTCTGTCAATTTTCCTTTTAAAATACCATTGTCACTACCTCAAGTTTCCCTGTATAAGGGTTTCCTCTTGTGATAGGAATATTGCTTACATACCGAATTCGATGAATTTGATGAAAATTGTGATTTTTCTTTATTTACATTACACTCCATTGGCCACCGATTGCAAGTATCAGTCGGTGACTTCACTCCCTTAGCAAGAAACAATCGGTTATCCTCAGACGGTGGATGTGACTGGCTCGTTTTTCCTTTGTTTTTAGATGTTTTTGTAGCATTTTATGTTCTGACATGAAAGTTCATTCACTAGCACCTTTTGCTGCTTAACGTGTGTATATACACTATGAAATTTAGATGGACTATTTTGTCCTACCACCTTCAGATTGTCAGCATGTATTTTGATTTGTCTAAATGCAATGATATGTAGATTAAATGTACTGTTTTGACCCGCTTTCACTAATACTCCATTTATGTCATTTTTACTCTTAAAATACCATTGTTACCACCTAAATTTTTATGTTTCTCTTTGGTTACATTACAGGAAATTTTGTTGAATTTGGTGAAAATTAAGAATCTTGATTTACATTATAAACTATTTGATTTTTTTCTTGAATTTTAAATGATTTTGTAAATCTAACTCGTGGTATCTTTGATGAATAGATACACATTATATATATATAATATATATACATATATGTATATGAATATATATGTATTTACATGTATAGATATGTACATGTGTATGTTTTTATAAACAAACGTACGTAAACGCGCGCACGCACACACTCGCACGCACGCATACACATGTATGTTTGTGTACCTATATACATGCATGCATATGTGATATATATATGTATACATATATATATATATATATATGCACACATGTATGTATGTATGTGTTTAGTCTAAATTCACGTGTGTGTGTGTGTGTGTGTGCGTGCGGTGTGCACATTGATGCACAGTGGGTGAGTCTATCACCGATATGATGGTGGTTTGAGGACCACAAACAATGATTAACTAAGTAGGGAAGGATCGTTTGTTAGCTGCCCAAGTATAAGTACATATGTGGGTGCTTTTATAAATATATATATATATATTTTTTTTTTATGTATAATTCACTAGCACCTTTAAGTTGTCAACATATGTTGTGATTTGCCTGTATACTATGTTATGTAAATTAAATGTTCTATTTTCACCTGCCACGTTCTTAGGTTTTGACCTCGTGCTAATATAAGATTTCTGTCAATTTCACTTTTAAAATACCATTTATATTACACTCCATTGGCCACCGATTGCAAATATCAGTCGGTCACTTCACTCTCTTTGCAAGAAACAATCGGTGAACCTCAGACGGATGTGACTGGCTCGTTTTTCCTTTGTTTTAGATGATTTTATGGGTAGCATTTTGTATTCTGACAATATAGTTCAATCTCAATTACTAGTGAGATTTTGTTGAATTTGGTGCAAATTAAGATTCTTAATTTACAGTACACACTCTTGGATTTTTTTTCTTGAGTAAATCTTACTCGTGGTATCCTTGATAGATACACTTTTTATGTATATATAATATATATATATATACATATATATACATATATATATATATATATATGTATATATATGTATTTACATGTAAATAAATATGTATTTACATGTAAATAAATATTTATTTACATGTAAATATATATATATATATATATATGTATAAATATGTACATGTATGTGTATATATATGTATATATAAATAAACGCACGCAAACGCGCACACACACGCGCGCACGCACGCATACACATGTATGTGTGTGTGTGTGCATATATGCATACATGCATATGTAATATATATATGTATACTTGAGATATATATATATATACGTATATGTATGTATGTGTTTTTGTGTCTCTATACACGCGCGTGTGTGTGTGCGCTGCGCGCATTCATGCGAACAGTGGGTGAGTCTATCACCGATATGATGGTGGTTTGAGGACCACAAACAATGATTAACTAAGTAGGGAAGGATCGTTTGTTAGCTGCCCAAGTATAAGTACATTTGTGGGTGCTTTTATAAATATATATATATATTTTTTTTATGTATAATTCACTAGCACCTTTAAGTTGTCAACATATGTTGTGATTTGCCTGTATACTATGTTATGTAAATTAAATGTTCTATTTTCACCTGCCACCTTCTTAGGTTTTGACCTCGTGCTAATATAAGATTTCTGTCAATTTCACTTTTAAAATACCATTTATATTACACTCCATTGGCCACCGATTGCAAATATCAGTCGGTCACTTCACTCTCTTTGCAAGAAACAATCGGTGAACCTCAGACGGATGTGACTGGCTCGTTTTTCCTTTGTTTTAGATGATTTTATGGGTAGCATTTTGTATTCTGACAATATAGTTCAATCTCAATTCCTAGTGAGATTTTGTTGAATTTGGTGCAAATTAAGATTCTTAATTTACAGTACACACTCTTGGATTTTTTTTCTTGAGTAAATCTTACTCGTGGTATCCTTGATAGATACACTTTTTATGTATATATAATATATATATATACATATATATACATATATATACATATATATGTATATATATGTATTTACATGTAAATAAATATGTATTTACATGTAAATATATATGTATATATATGTATAAATATGTACATGTATGTGTATATATATGTATATATAAATAAACGCACGCAAACGCGCACACACACGCGCGCACGCACGCATACACATGTATGTGTGTGTGTGTGCATATATGCATACATGCATATGTAATATATATATGTATACTTGAGATATATATATATATACGTATATGTATGTATGTGTTTTTGTGTCTCTATACACGCGCGTGTGTGTGTGCGCTGCGCGCATTCATGCGAACAGTGGGTGAGTCTATCATCGATATGATAGTGTGTTGAGGACCACTAACAATGACAACCTAACTAACTACTCCCCTGGGGAAGGATCATTTGTTAGCCGCCCCAGTATAAAACCCCTGTCAAGTACATATATGTGTGTTTTTATATATATATTCTTATATATATTCTTATTTATATGTTTGTGTGTTTGCGTATATATATGCTTATATATACATATTTATAAATGTATATATATAGATATGTATAATTCACTAGCACCTTTAAATTATCACCATATATTTTGATTTGTCTGTTTACTATGTTATGTAAAATATCATTGTCACCACATTAAGTTTCACTGTATGTTTTCCTCTTGTGATATGAATATCGCTACATACTGAATTCGTTGAATTTGATGAAAATTGTGATTTTTCTTAATTTACATTAAACTCTATTGGCCACCGAATCCAAGTATCAGTCGGTGACTTCACTCCCTTTGCAAGAAACAATCGGTGATCCTCAGATGGATGTGACTGGCTTGATTTCCTTTGTTTTTAAATGTTTTTATGGGTAGCATTTTGTATTCTGATAATATAGTTCATTCACAAGCACCTTTTGATGCTTAACATGTATGTCTAAATAAAATTAGATGGACCATTTTGCCCTACCACCCTTTTGCACTGATAACGCTTGGGTTTTGATGTCGCATTAATACGCCTTTTATGTGAATTTTCCTTTAAAAATACACATTTTAATGTGTAATGTATAATATCTTTCTCTTGTGATAAGCATATTATTCATATTACATGAGATTGTGTAAATGTGAGGGAAATTAAGAATCTGAATTTATTTCACACCATTGTCATTCATGGTTTCTTGATTGATAGATAAATAGTTATACATGAAATATATATAAATATGTACTATATATATGTGTGTAATATATATATTCCGAGTATATATATGTACTATATATACTGTATATAAAACATATAAATCATAGTGTATATACACTAAGTATATGTATACTATGTGTATATATATGTACATAGAATATATATTTATGCTATATATATATAGGCTAATATGTATATATATACAATTTATATTTATGTACTATATATATATATATATATATATATATATATACCGTATATTTATATATACGTGTAATATATAAATGTAAATATTAGTAATAAGGCGTATTTATTTATGTATAAACAAGTATTATATATATGTGTATGTATATATCTGTTTACATGTATATATATACTCATGTGTATGTACATATATACATAAATAATATATATATGTATATATGTATTTTATGTATATGTATAAAAGACAAAAATATTTATAATATTTACATATTTATATAACTGTATTACATATCTATAAATACACACCTCACTCCTTTTCTAAGAAAAAATCGGTGAGCCTCACACGGTGGATGTGGCTGCCTAGTTTTCCTTGATTTTTACATGTTTTTATGGTTAGCATTTTGTGTTTTACATTCATTCTCTAACACCTTTAGATTGTCAGCATGTATTTCGATTTGTCTATATGCAATGTTATGTAGGTTAAATGTACTGTTTTGACCTAATTTTTTGCACTGATGACGCTTGGGTTTCGAGCTTACATTAATAATCCATTTATGTCAATTTTACTCTTAAAATACCATTGTTACTCCCCTAATTTGTTTATGTTTCTTATTGGTTATATTACAGGAGATTTTGTTGAATTTGGTGAAAATTAAGATACTTAATTTACTTTACACACTATTGGATTTTTTTGTTTTTATTATTTTGTAATTCTAACTCTTAGTATCCTTGATAGATACACATTTTATGTATTTAATATATATATATACACATGTATGTATTTACATGTATATATATTTATGTACGTATGTATATATGCATATATATGTGGAAATATGTACATGTATTTGTATATATATGTATATATGAACAAACGCACGCAAACGCGCACACACGCATACACATATCAATTGTGTATATATATGCATACATGCATATGTGATATATATGTATACTTGTGATATATATATATATATATGTGTATATATGTATGTGTTTTTGTGTCTATATGCACGCGCGCGCGTGTGTGTGTGTGTGCGTGCGCGCGCATTCATGCACACAGTGGGTGAGCCTATCATCGATATGATGGTGGGTTTAGAACCACAAACAATGATTACCTAACCAACAAGTCCCCTGGGGAAGGATCATTTGTTAGCCGCCCCAGTATAAAAAACCCAGTCAAGTACATATATATATATATATATATTGTTTCAGATGTTTTTATTGGTAGCATTTTGTATTCTGACAATATAGTTCAATCTCAATTCCTAGTAAGATTTTGTTGAATTTGGTGAAAATTGGATTTTTTTTTCTTGAGTCTTAAATTATTTTGTAAATCTAACTCGTGGTATTCTAGATAGATACACTTTTTATGTATATATAATAAATGTACATATATATACATATATATGTATGAACCGCGTTCATGTTGACAATTGTATAAAAGGTATGAATGAGAATGAATATCTTCACAATACAAGAGATGTATTTGACCGGTTTCGACTATGTCTTCATAGTCGAAACCGGTCAAATACATCTCTTGTATTGTGAAGATATTCATTCTCATTCATACCTTTTATACATATATATGTATATAAATGTATATATATGTATGTATATCTATGTATAAATATATACATGTATGTGCATATATATGTATATATAAACAAACGCATGCAAACGCGCACACACACGCGCGCACGCACGCATACACATTGTGTGTGTATATATATGCAGACATGCATATGTGATATATATATGTATACTTGAGATATATATATACATACACACATGTATGTGTTTTTTTGTGTCTATATACACGCGTGTGTGTATGCACACAGTGGGTGAGTATCATCGATATGATGGTGGGTTTAGGACCACTAACAATGATTACCTAACCAACAAGTCCCCTGGGGAAGGATCATTTGTTAGCCGCCCCCGTATAAAAACCCAGTCAAGTACATATATGTGTGCTTTTATATATATATATATATATATATATATATATATTCTTATTTTGCGTTTGTTTATATATATGCTTATATATACATATTTATAAATGTGTATATATATTAATATCTATAATTCACTAGCACCTTTAAATTGTCAACATATACTTTGATACTATGTTATGTAAATTTCACCTGCCATGTTCTTAAATTTTGATCTCGTGTTAATATGCGATTTCTGTCAATTTTATTTTTAAAATATAATTGTCACCACCTTAAGTTTTTACGTATAATGATTTCCTCTTGTGTTAAGAATATGGCTTCATACCGAATTCGTTGAATTTGATGAATAATGTGATTTTTCTTAATTTACATTACACTCCATGGGCCACCGATTGCAAGAAACAATCGGTGTTCTTTAGATGGATGTGACTGGCTCGCTTTTCCTTGGTTTTAGATGTTTTTATGGGTAGCATTTTGTGTTCTGAAAATATAATTCAGTCACTAGCACCTTTTGATGCTTAACATGTACGGTTAAGATAAAGCATTTTGTCCAACCACCTTTTTGCACTGATGACGCTTGGGTTTTGATCTATTAATACGCCTTTTATGTGAATTTTCCTTTAAAAATACAATTTTACCTCTTTAATGTGTATTGTAAACAGTTTTTTTTTTTCTTGTGATAAGCATATGATTTACACTACATGAGATTTTGTTAAATGTAAGGAAAATTAAGAATGTTCTGAATTTACTTCACAACATTTTTTCATGGATTTTAAATTAGTTTTAAAATCTAACTCATTCGTGGTTTCCTTGATTGGTAGATAAATAGTTATTAGTTAAATATATATACATTTATATACATATATTGTGAACATATATGTACTGTGTATATATATATAATATATTATATATGTACTGTACATATATATCATGTATATGTACTGTATATATATTATATATATGTAATGTACATATATATTATATATATGTACTGTAAATATATATACATATGGTGTGTACATATATGAACTGTATATATATATATATATATATATATATTATATGTGTACCGTATATATATATATATATATATATATATATATATATATGTATTATATATATGTACTGTATATATATATTATATATTTGTACTGTATATATATATATATATATATATTATATATATATGTACTGTAAATATATATCATATATATGTACTATATATATATTATATATGTACTATATATATATATATTATATATGTACTATATATATATTATATATGTACTATATATATATATGTACTGTATAGATATTTATAAGTACTTTATATATATACTATATATATATATACTGTATATATATATGCACTATATATATACTGTATATATATCATAATGTATATATACTAATTATATGTATAGTATGTCTATGCATATGTATATATATATATATATATATTTATACTGTATATTTATATATGTGTATATATATATATATAAGTGATAATGAGTAAATACACGAGGTTTATGTATAAACACATGTATTACATATATATGTATGTATATATCTATATATATGTAAATATGTATATACATATATATATATAATTTATATATGTATTTAATTTATATATGTATATTAACATACACATATTCATAATATTTACATATTTATACAATTTTATAACATATTTATAAATAAACACACCTCGCTCCTTTTGCAAGAAAAAATCGGTGAGCCTTGATTTTTACATGTTTTTATGGTTAGCATTTTGTGTTTTGACATTTTTTTCACTAACACCTTTAGATTGTCAGCATGTATTTCGATTTGTCTATATGCAATGTTATGTAGGTTGAATGTATTGTTTTGAAATACCATGTTTCTTATTGGTTTCATTACAGGAGATTTTGTTGAATTTGGTGAAAATTAGGATTCTTCTTAATTTACTTTATTTGAAATGTTTTATTTAAAATTTATATTGTTTTGTAAATCTAACTCGTGGTATCCTTGATAGATACACATTTTTGGTGTATATGTGTACATATATGTGCATGTACGTATGTATGTGTATATATGTATAAATGTACATCCGTATGTATATATATAAAACGCACACACGCACGCGCACGTACGCACGCATCTATGTGTACATATATACATACATGCATATGTGATATATATATATATATGTATACATGAGATATATATACACACATGTATGTATGTATGTGTTTTTGTGTCTTTACACGTGTGTATGTGTGTGCGCATTCATGCACAGTGAGTGAGTATCATCGATATGATGATGGGTTGAGGACCACTACCAATGATTACATAACTAACAACTCCCCTGGGGAAGGATCATTTGTTAGCCGCCCCAGTCAAGTACATGATTTCAAACAGCGCATCGTTGGTGGCAGAAATGTGCATATGTGTATATATGTACAAGTATATATATATATATATATATATAAACATAAATATACTTATATAGACATACATGTGTATATATAAACATACACATAAAGATGTATATATGTATTTATATGTGTGTGTGTGTGCATTCATAGTGAATGGTAAGTGAGGTCACGAGCATTTCTAGTGATGAGTAGTGAGATTCCGAGCATTATAGAAATACTCCAAGCATTCCAGTTGAATAGTAGTGGGATCCTAAACATTTCTTTTGTAAGTTATTAAGTACCCCAGTATTCTTTGTGAATGGTATTAAATGGTAGTGAGATCAAAATTCCTATTGAATGGTAGCAAGGGCACGAGCAATATTGCTAGTGAATGGTAGCTAGATCCTACTCATTCCTATTGAATGGTAGTGAGATCCTTAAGCATTCCTAGTGACTGGTAGAGATCCCAAACATTCCTTTTTAAACGGTAGAGATTCCAAGAATTCCTTGTGAATGGTAGTAAGATCCAGAGCATTCCAAGTCAGTGGTAGATTCAGAGTATTCCTTATTAAAAGGCAGTTAGATCCCAAGCATTTCTTTTCAATGGTAATGAGATCCTGATTCCTTTTAAACGGTAGAGAGAGAACCCTCTTAGTTAATAGTACTTAGATCCCAAACATTCCTATTGAACCATAAATTATATGCTGAGCATTCCAAGTCAGTGGTAGATCCAGAGCATTCCTTATGGAAAGGCAGTTAGATCCCGAGCATTTTTTTTTCAATGGTAGTGAGATCCTGATTCCTTTTGAATGGTAGAGAGAGCCCTCCTAGTGAATGGTATTTAGATCCCAAACATTCCTATTGAATGACAAATTAGATGCCGAGCATTCCTAATGACCATTAGATCCTGAGCATTACAAGTGAACTGTAGTGAGGTCATGAGCAGTCCTATTGAATGTTTTTTTTCCATCCCAAATATTCGTGGTGAATGGTAGTCTGATCCAGAGCATTTTTGATTGGTATTTAGATTCCGAACATTCCATTTGAATGGTAATCATTACCCGAACATTCCTTGTGATTGGTAGTTACATCCCGAGCATATCTATCGAAAGAAAGTTAGATCCTGAGCATTCCTAGTAATTGGCAGTTTGATCCTGAGCATTCGTTTTGAATGTTAGGAATAACTGAAGCATTCTAGTGATATCCTGCACATTTCTTTTGAATCGTATGTAGCATTACTAGTGAATAGTAGGTAGATCCTGAGCATTCCTAATGAATAGTAGATAGATCCCAAGCATTGCTAGGGGATGGTAGTTAGATCTTGAGTATTACTAGGGAATAGTAGTTAAATCCTGAGCATTTATAGTGAATGGTAGTTAGATCCCAAATATTCCCTTTGAATGGTAGTTAAATCCCGAAGATTCCTTTTGAATGGTAGATCCCAAGCATTCCAAGGAAATGGTTGTTAGATACCGAGCATTCTTAGTGAATGGTAGTGAGGTCGCACATTCCCATTGTGTGGTAGTGAGATCACGAGCATTCCTTTTGAATGCTAGATCCCGGGTATTCCTGGTGCATGGTAATAAGATCTCAAGCATTCCTATTTAATTGCAGTAAGATCCTGAATATTCCTGGTGAATGGAAAGTTAGATCCTGAGCATTCCTAGTGAATGATAGATCCTTAGCAGTCCTGGTGAAATGGTAATGAGATCCCGAATGCTTCTAGTGAATAGTAGTGAGATCCTGATCATTCCTTTTGAATGGTAGAGAGATGATTTGTACGGAGCATTTGTAGGGAGTGGTAGTTGGATCCCGAACATTCCTTATGAATGGTAGGTCCCGAGCATTGCTAGTGATGATCTAAAGCATTCCCTTTGAATGCTAGTGAGATCCTAAGCATTCCTAGTGAATAGCAGTGAGATCCCTAGCATTCCTAGTGAATGGCAGTGAGATCCCTAGCATTCCTAGTGAATGGCAGTGAGATCCCTAGCATTCTTAGTGAATGACAGATCCCTAGCATTCATGGTGAATGGTAGTTAGATCCCAAGCATGCCTAGTGTGAATAGTGAGATCCTGAGCATTCCTTTTGAATATTAGATCCCGATCATCCTTTTCGAAAGGCAAGAACCCGTGCATTCCTGGTGAATGATCCTAGTGAGATCCTGAGCATTGCTAGTGAATGGAGGATCCTTAGCATTCTTAGTGAATGATAGTTAGATCCAAAAGTTTCCTTTTGAATGGTATTTAGATCCCAAGCATTCCTATTGAAAGGTAGATGCCAATCATTCTTAGTGAAAGGTAGATCCCGAGCATTCCCAGTGAATTATAGATCCCGAGTATGATTAGTGAATGGTATATCCTGAGCATTCTTTAGGAAAGGTAGATGCCTAGCATTCCTAGTGAAATGGTAGATCCCAAGCATTCCTAGTGAATTTAGATCCCAAGCATTCCCAGTTAATGGTATATTCCTTAGGTAAGGTAGATGCTGAGCATTCCTAGTGAATGGTATATTCCGAGCATTCCCAGTGATGGGTAGTGAGTTCCTGAGCATTCCTAGAGAATGCTTAGATGCATCAGTCATCTCTTGGATGGGCCCGGTGTAGTCGCAAATCTGCGGTTTTACGGAGTACAGTACAGTACTTTTGTGGTCTGCCTTTCTGCCTTCATATATGGATAAGGTTCAGAAGAGGGCGGAACCAATCATACTCGACAAAACACGGCAACCGCTGGACGCCACAGTTCAACCACTGTAACGGCGCAACGTTGGCGGCCTTTGTGCAATGTATAAGGTAAACGTAGTGCAGACTCCACATCTGTCAAGCCTACGCTTTCCACACGACTCCAGACACAACACCCGTGGTAGACGCGACAAGAGCAATTGCGTGTGCTCTTCGCCAGAACAGAGTTCCGCCTGCGCTCATTTCTGCCTTTGGAACCACATGGTCAGGAACACCACCTCCATCACGCGTTAACCTATGGCTCCTCAACCTGTAATAGATGTACATCATGACTATTTTCAGAGTTTTAACTGATCTCTTATTGTTTTAACATTAGACACCAGTACCATCACCACCATTAACATCACCACCATCACCACCACTACCATCATCATCACCACCACCATTACCACCATTACCACTACCACCACCAGCATTACCACCATCACTATCACCGCTATCATCACCACCACCACCATTACCACTGCTCTCACCATCACCACCAACACCATTACCATTACTATCACCATTACCACCACCACCATTACTATCACCACCACCATCACCACTACCACCACCGACGCCATCACCACCACCACCATCACTATCACCATCACCACCACTAACACCATCATCAACACCACACTCCTCAGCACCAGTCAAAGGGGGACTTCGACTCAGTGACGATTGAGTTAAGTGGAAATAAAGGCTTCGACTAATTTAATTTTCGCGGGAATCATTTCTCTGGAAAATTAAAAATTAAAAAATGTTAAAATTGCATGAGGCTGTGAGGTTGAAATTTCATGTTATTTGAGTCCTTTAACATTCGCGATTGAAAAACTGGGAATAATTGTTCTAATGACTAAAAATATATTCATATTCATATATTCATATATACACATATACATATATATACATATATATATATAAATATTCACACATACATACACTTACATACATATACATATACACATACATATGCATATACATATATATATACATATACATATATACATATATACTTACATATATTATATACATATATACGTATACCCGCACGCATACATAGGTATAGATAAATATATACATATATATGCATGCATATAGACATACATATGTATATATATATATATATATATATATATATATATATATACAAATAGAGAGGTACACACCTATATATATATTTACATGTTTATGTGTATACATGAGTACATATATATTTTTGTATATATATGTATCTATATATATACTTGTATTTACATAGGTGTATATACACATTGTATGTATATATATCTTCATATATATATATATATATATATATATATATATATATATATGAAAATATGTATACATGAATATATAAATATATGTATATATAAATATATGTTAATGTAAAAATATGAATATATTTATATATTGCATATATATATATATATATATATATATATATATATAAGTATATATGTAATATATATGAATATATATATATATATATATATATATAAGTATATAGATATATAAATATGTAATGTATAAATAAATATACATATAAATATATATAAGTAAATATGTATTATAAATAAATACATATATATATATATATATGTTAATATATAAATATATGAATATATATGTATATAAATAAATATATGTAAATATGTATAAAGGTTAATATATAAATATGTATATATATATATGAATCTATGTATAAATCTCTATTTATATTAATAAATGTATAAATCATTATATATATACATATGAGCAAATGTATAAATCTATATAGATGTAAATAAAGGTATAATTTATATATATGTATATGAATAAATGTATTATCTATGTATACTGAATACATGTATTAATATATATATATAACTATATATATGAACAAATGTATAAATCTGTAAATATATAAATATTTATATATTTATATATATGTAAATATGTAATCTAAATATGTATATGAAAAATAAATATACACAAATATATTATATATATAAATGTTTGTGTATTGGGGTATGTATATATTATTTATTATAAGTATTATTATTAATATTACTGTTATGAATATATTTACCATTATTGTTATTATCATGACTGTTAATGTTATTGTTTTCGTTATTATTATTACTATTATTATTGCCATAAACACTTGTGTTACTTATATTACTATTATCATTATCTTTGTAATTGTTATTATCATTATCATTATCTTTGTAATTGTTATTCTTATAATTATCATTATCATTATTTTTTGTTATTGTTGTTACTGTTATTATATTTATTGATATCAATGTAGCTGCTGTTATTGTAATTATTGGTAATGATACAATTACCACCCCAATAAAGATTATTATCTCTGTTTTATGACTACCCTAGGAAGAAATTATTTTTATTTTTTTATTTCTTTTCTCCAAGCGCACACAGCAACGCACATTTTTTTTTTTTTTTTTTTTTTACCCCCCAACCACGCACACAACGCATGCCGTGTTTTTTTCTATTTTTTCTTTTTCCTTTTCCAAGCACTTGCGCACACAACAACGCACGCAAGTAAACACAAGCACACATCATAAAATCAAGCAAAGCGACATGCAACTGTGCTATTTTTCTTTTTCAGTCACTTTCACTGGAGACTGTGCAATGACACTTCAGAACATGTATTTGAAGAAAGATGAATAGATGCATAGATAAATAAATACATGTAGTAAACAACATTTCTACTTCTGAGATAGAAATGCTATGTTTGTGTATGTGTGTGTGCGCGCATATATATTTATGTATATACATATATATGTATGTACATTATATATATTCATGTACATATACATGAATATATATTCACGTGCACATGTGTGCGTGCGCGTGCACACATATATATACATACACTTATTACCTTTGTGTATGTACATCTATAAGAATCTAATATTCCAAGATATTCACGCTAGAAAATACTATAATACTGTTCTTTTACATTTTGCATGCATGAACATACTGAGTAAACAAGGAGAAAGTGAGAATTGTAAGAGTATGTAATCTACAAATGAAACACGCACGCACACATCCAACCGAAGAACATTGATGTCGCCACACACGCAACAGCGGCAGCGGCGCTAATGAGCGTACACCTGAAATACATGAAGTACATGATCATTCCGTATCTAACAACTCCATTATGAGCGAATCAAATAAGTGAGTAATAATATATTTAAGAACAAAAAAAATAACTTCCAACCCTTTGGTGATAATGATTGTTTTATGTAATTGGTAAAAAAAAAAAAAAAAAAAAAAATCGGATAGAGAGAAGCAGATAAAGGGGATTATTAATAATAATAAAAACTTGAACCCCGGAAGCCGCAAAGAGAGAGAGACAAAAGGAGAAAGCGAGAGGGAGAGACGGAACTCTCAAGAGCTGGAGACGAGAGGAAGGCAACTCTCGCCTTTTGCCCTCAGCCCTTGTGTGAGAGAGAGAGGGACAAAAAAGTTAAGGAAAGAGGAAAATACAATGAAATAGACGAGACGAGATAAAAGACTCGATAGAAATCTATTGCTATACCAATTTACCTGTATCTATAACTTTCTATCTATAGTTACATTACCGGCCTATATAAATACCCACCCCCCAATCCCTTGCCCGATGTTGTCGTGGGGGGCTTTGGAGGCGGAGACAGACCCAATGATGGGGAACTCCCCAACCTTGGGACTCAGCCCTCGACTCGACTAATTTTGCATGGTCTTCTTTCCACTCATATTTTTCGTTTCAGTCCCTTCACCAATCCCTTCTACTATCCGCTTCTTAAGGAGTGAGAGCCGTGCTGAAAGGATGAAAGGCCGACTTTGTGCCAGTCCTGAACGGCCTGAGGGAGCCATGGACACGGTATTTCCCTGCCTTACCTAACCCTTACCGGTGGACTGTTTTTTTCTCCCCAATATACTCCAGGATTATGGCCAATAATGAGGACGTAATCACACTTTAAGGGGCAATGAGGCTTGTCCCTTCATCAAATAGCCCCAATCCCGACTCTCCTTTGACCACGGCTCCGAACACTGCAACAACTACCCCCTCATCAATGCCTACTAGTACAGTATCAACACTAATCAACAACAACCCCCAGGAGACATTTCTACTCTCCCAACATGCTCAACTTCAACACCTTTACTCCCACAACCTTCATCAACAACCCCATCTCCCCTTATTACTACCTTACAACCTTATTGCCCACCTCCCCATAACACTACTCCCCTCAACACTACTCCCTCCTCCACACGTCCCCGCACTTCTACTACCCCCACCTTTACAAGAATCCTAAATACTCTATTTAGCCCAGCCAAATGGGACCGATTTTTCGTGATCCCTCCCACAGCTCCCTACTCTAAAAACACTCTCCTCTTCCAGCAATACCTCCATAAGTAGGCAAACAAGTAGGCAAAGTCTCTCCGTAGCCGACCCGACCACTCCCGTCTCGTCTTAGTAACATCAGAAAACCAGGCTATAGCATTAACAAAACTAACTGATCTATGTGGTAAGCCCATCCCTACAGAACCTCATCCAACCCTCAATACTTGCACCGGAACTGTCTCTATCTCCCCAACAGATTGCCCAATCTATAACAAAATATGGTCAGATTGTGGAGAAGACTTACTCGCCTGTCTCACAGACTATGATGCGACATATGTACAATGCTACTCCATTTCTCCCTGAGAAAATTGTAAGAAATCCATCAACATTGCCAAAATTACTTTCCGTAGACATGACCTTCCCTCTAATGTGCCAAAATTGTTGTCATTTAGGACACCCAGCCAAACACTGCCATTCAACAGCCAGATGCCCGCTATGTGCCCAACCTGGCCATACTCGATCAAACTGCTTTGCACAATCACGCACATGTGCAAGCTGTGGCAGCCCCCATAATGTATTTTATAGAGGTTGCCCCACCTACAAATTTGAGTCTGAGGTAGCAACTCTCAGATTCAGACTTGGACTCACTCTACGTGAAGCCAGACAGGAAGCACGTCGATGAGGTTTTTCTCTTACCCCCTACTCTAGTAATGTCGCTCACTCTGCCACTCCCCCTACCCACCAAGCTCCTACACCCTCTCCTAAACCTAACCCCCCTCCATCTAACTTCCCCTCTTCTACCTCCTACCTTCCCCAGTCAAATTCTTTTGCCATCCTAAATCCAGACACTCTAATCTCTACCCAGTCAAATTATTTTGCCATCCTAAATCCAGACACTCAAATCTCTACTATAGCCCCAACACCTTCCCCCCCCG
>NC_061824.1:18506058-18508558 GCF_019202785.1 Penaeus chinensis
AAAAGACTTTTTCCAAAAGTCGAGGAAAAGGATAAACAGGTGAAATAGGTGTTACTAATTACTGACTCCTTGATGACTAAGCAATTATAGAGCCATCTATGTGTAAAGACAATAAATAGACTTGTATTATATTGGGCATGACATGTGTTCTTGCCATACATGCCGATCCAGTTAAGGGGGGAAACAAGAAAATAAATCCACACCCATATAAACTCTACGGTTCTGACACTCCAGCATTCGTTACGTGGGGAGGGGGGGGGGCAGAGCAAACTCCTCGCATTCCCAAAGGATTCTGGGAACCCCGGCTTCATGAAGTGTTTGAGCGGACCGCTGACTTTAATTAGGATCTGGGAGCTCTCTCTGCCGAGTGTCCTTAGCGCCAGCGTAAACAAGATTGAGTGTATCGCCATAGCTTTCTGCAAGCACACCAGTCAGGGGAGGAGAGGATGGAGTGGGAACGGAAATAGGGGAAATGAGGGAGAGGGGACGAGGGGGGATCTGAGTCGTATTTCATTACTGAATTAATTTCTTGTGTGTTGTTGAAATTACATGGCATTTTATTGTGTGCTGAATGTGTATTCTACAGTATATTAATGTTATGAGGATGTGTGTAGTATCAGTGATGAAGAAGGTAATAAAGATATAGAGTTATAATGGCACAAATAATTGAAATTCGGCGGCAGTAACGAAGCGCGAAACAATTGCCTAACTATACTTGTTTCTCATTTAACCCGGAAATAACATTACGACGACAACAAAGGTAAGTTGACGGTCAATATCAGTCATACTTCGAAAGTGCTAATTGCATTTACAAACAACTGCAGACTTGACAAATTTGTATCAAAATCTAATTATTACCATAATTTAAAGTACTTTCCACTGGAAATGTAGCCAAGTGCGTCAAAGTATTAATTTGTACATTTTTTTTATGCATTTCCTTAACACAATGTTTTGAATTCCATTTTGCGAATAGTGGATCTCCGTCCGAAAATTAGTCGAATGTAAAAAACGGTTCTGTAGATTGTAATATCAAACATAGAGGTGTTAGCCAGGCAATAGGTGCAGGGATATACTTTCAAAATAATGTTTTTCTCTCTGCTCATGTGCTCGCCGTTTATATTTACATGTGTGTGTGTGTGTGTGTGTGTGTATATATATATATATATATATATATATATATATACATATATATATATATGTGTGTGTGTGTGTGTGTGTGTGTGTGTGTGTGTATTATATACACATACATATACATAGATATACACTTATATATAATTATTGATTCATATCATCTGTTCATTTATTTAGTGATGTAAAGTAAAGATGTGTATTTTGCTTTTGTATATATGCACATATACTCCCATACACTAGTACATACATAAAAGACTTAGAGGGCCTTTCTCTCCTCGTGCATAATGACTCTCTCTCTCATCTCCAGGCTAATCATTCCTATTTACAAGGTTCCTGCTGTTATTGACCGTAAGGTGTTTGGGAGGAGGTGATATACCCGTGGACTTATAATCTCATGATCCCGTAGAGATGCCTCTGTTGATCTAGGTGAGCATAATGCAGACACTAGCACTGGCACAGCTGGGCATAAGCCATCATATTTGTGTATCTCAAATCTAAGGAAGCCAACTCCTATATCTGCAACACTCAAGAAATTATGCAATTTATGTAGAGGCTTAAGTACTAACAGCCCTTCCAGAGGCTTTAAGACACAAGACTGACCACAGGCAACAGTTTCTCGTTCGCTCCTTGCTTGCTTCCTTTTTAAGTCCCTCAAGATATTCAAGGAGTAATGAGAGAGCAAGTAGCTTTGAGGCCACGACGTGCTATGATATCCCGGAAGAGTTCTCAAAGTCCTTTACGCAGTAGGTTCTTACTATCAAGGAGTACCACAATAGCAGCTTTCGGAAAAGAAACTAGTTTAAGGTTTAACAAGTTTAAAAGTGAGGCAGCATAAGAAATGGAGTTTGATTTCGTAGTTGATATTTTTTCACAGATTCAGTTTTTTACAGTTACCATATGTATAGCCCTTGCTATATCTGTTCCAGTCCTTAGACTATACTTCCTTTATTCCTAAGTCAAATTTTATTCCGAATGAATAGAAGCCAAGTGTTAGGTGTGTCTTATATATATATATATATATATATATATATATATATATATATATATATATATATTATTTTATTTCTAACAGCCATTCATTCCACTGCAGGACATAGGACTCTCTCAATTCACTATTGAGACGTTATATGGCAGTGTCACCCTTGGCTGATTGGATGCCCTTCCTAATCAACCGCGGTTCGGCGCGCTAACACTTGTGCCACGGCGGTGACTTCCCCTACGACACCTGCGTTTGACTTTTCAAGACGATATGTCGTTTTCTCAGGCTCGAGCCAGCAGTTTGAGCGCATGCATTTTTACGACCGCTGCATCGGGAAATTGAACTCGGTACCACGAGGGTCGGAGCCCAGTGCTCTAACCACTGGACCAT
>NC_061824.1:18531058-18536058 GCF_019202785.1 Penaeus chinensis
ATTATAATATTAAGTTTATTGTTAATAATAAGTTTATTACTATATCAAGTTTATCTTTAATAATAAGTTTACTATTACTATTATCATAACTTTTTATTGGTTTTGTTATTGCTATTATTATTATTATTATTATTATTATTATTATTATTATTATTATTATTATTATCATTATTATCATTATTATTATTATTATCATCATTCTTAGAACTTTGATTATTATGATTAATTATTATAATAATCATCATCCTAATCACTACCATTAACATACTATCAGTACTATATAATTGTCACCAGTATGTATGTATGTATGATGGTGATTATGATGATGATGATGATGATGATGATGTGATGATGATGATGATGATGATGATGATGATCATTATGATGATGATGATGAGGCGTTTGGTAATCAGTTGTGAAATGCAATAATGCTGCATTACACTGATTTCGTGGCATTACATGAAAAGGTTTGTGATAAACAAGAATGTGACGTCAGCCCCAGGGAAACTACCGGCAAAAAATGCTTGGCGTTGTATCGCACTTTTTACGTTAACTTCAAACCAACATGGTTTTATTGGCACCGACGGGATTGTAGGCAGTAACTGCTCTCTATACATGTTAGTATGAAGCTCGATAACCAGCTTTTCTTGTTTTTTTTATGTTACAAAAAATAACAGAAATATTTATATTTCTAATTTCTCTAACAATAGATTACGAAGGATGTTTTGATGCCTACCCCATGTGCATGAACGTCAAATGTGACTTGGTCGAGCATTTCAAGACGAATGGGTAGGCCTATCAGGCCCAATGGAAGGCACAACTTTCACAGATAAAGATACCGTCAGAATTGGCAATTCCTCGCCAAACCAGTTGAACGTACATTTAGTTGGCATGGCGGGACAGGATACGAGCATGTCAGTGATTTCGAGTTTGAAAAGTAACAAATCAAACTATTAAGGTTAGATAAAGTTTATTATACACCCAATCACGCGTTAAAATGTTCTTAAGCCAGATTATTAGATAAGCACAAACTTAAACCTCAACGATAATCCGTTGCCACGGCAGTAAATTCCGCACACGATCCAGCCGATGGTATCACTGCTATTCCACAGCCTATTTTTCGACGCACAAGCTGTACTGTATTATCAAATATTTAATTGTTAAACCTCCTTTAAGGCATTATCAGAATTAAACAAAATAACAGTCACCCGTCTCTCCCCACTGCCAGGCACACCATGACTCGCTGCGCATAAGGGAGCCTTTCTCAGAGAGAGGGTACCAGTGTCCAGGTGATTATTTTTGTACGCGACTATACATAAGCTATGATGACCCGCACGGACTAAGATATGCTGACCCTGGCTTGACATGGAAGTTGAAGTTGCGGGGAGGGGGGGGGGGGATGTCAATAGAGTGGAAATTTGCGAAAGAGATGGTGAGGTAGATTGGTTAGTGTCGTTTTACACATGAGGTTCTGCGCCAGAATACTAGCAGAAAGAATAATCTGCCTATATACAATGAGGCCACGACAACCATGTACAAAATAATACATTTGTAAAATTAGAAAGGCTTAAACGAAAACGTATTTTGCAGTATGCACGACTTGAAGTATGGAGGTGCGTCAGGACCTAGCAGTTATTCCATAAATGTTGTATCATTATCTTTGACACAAATACTATATTTTTATTGACTTACATTGGACATTTGTTAATAATTGTCATCTGACTTAATTATTACATGACGAATGCCAACTGCACAAAAAAACAAAAACAAAATAAACTGCCCAGAGAAAATAAATCGTAATTATAGTGTTGTGTGGGAGCTCTGCTGGAAACTGCAGATTTTATCTCAGGGACAAACGGAAGCTTTTGAAGAGTGAAAGACCAGCCACCACTCTCGCAAACGCAGGCAAACTTTTATCTGAAATGTCTATTTATTCTAGAATTACGATGGAAGCCACAGCACTGAGGATTTATTTAGGGTTTGCTTGCGTTGCTTTCGGGGAAAAAACGCCAACACCGGGGCGCGCATGGCGGCTGTTGATTTGTGTTGTTTTGGTTTGGATTTTTCGCAGATTCTTGAAAATAGCTCTTGAATGCCCACGAGGAAATCATTGTTTTATATTCTTTATTGCTTCCAGAATTCCTATATTTTCGTGAAATGTTTTATTACTTGCAGTTAATTCCACAAGAGAGAACCTTCTTGAAAAAGTCAGTCATAACGGCTATTGATGTTATTCAGTTTCTACAGATAGATGATATGCATGACCAGTAGGCGCCGGCAATATTTTCGCCGTCTCCCCACCCCTCGCTTTGTGTGTGTGTGTGTGTGTGTGTGTGTGTGTGTGTGTGTGTGTGTGTGTGTGTGTGTGTGTTTGTGTGATACCTGAATTAATAACCCTGACTACTACAAGCAAGTGATCAAAATTTTATATATTTTATATGGCCTTGTCGACCACACTTGTCGACCGATGCACTATGACGCAACTCACAGGTCTTACTAAGATAATGTTAAATCATGCTAAAGTATTTCAAATAAGGACTATAATTACATTTACTATATAATACCTGTTTTTTTTTTTTCTAATCGAAAGAGCTTGAAGGATGCGGTGAATTAAACCTCCAACACTTAATGAAATATATTCAAGCTGCTTATAGTGCAAAATGATCTGTGATGATTAAGAAGTCCATGTCGTATATTTTCAATGTGTAGTTAGTCCTGTAGCACTCATCTTATTCTGAACCTACATAAAAAGTGGGTTTTTATGCAACAAAATTGAACATTTATGTATTTGATGTAACTCTTTTATGAACATGCTGGTAGAACATTCCTTTCATGCAGTATGTATAAAAGTATATATATATATAAAAAAAAAAAAAAATTGTGAATCATGGAAGCTTCCCTGAATTTTTATACTATAAGATAAGTAAACATCATGAAGCAAGACCATACCTAACCCAACCACTACGGGTTTATGTTCTATCCTCTGTAGTTCTTCGTGCATTTTGCTATGTACAGATGGGTCCACATGTGCAAGGAGTCTATCAGTAGCCCTAGTGACCGATCCTGATTTCCCCATTCCTTGAATTGGTGGGAAAATGTGTTTTTCTTTCTAATACAGCTTATATCAATACTGTTATTATTGTTATTGCTGTTATTATTATTAAATTGTTATTGAAATCTTGGTAACATTTAAGGCAATGAAATAATACAAAAGCCCATTTCCAAAAGTCAAGGAAAAGGACAAAAGGTGAGATAGGTAGGACTAATAACTGACTTCTTGGTGACTGGGCACTTATGGAGCCCTCTATGTGTAAATACAATAAATAAACTTATAGTACAGTGGGAATGGTATGTATTCTTGCCATCCGTGCCGATTGGGGCACTTTGTTAATGATGTTAATGTCATTACCAACAATTATAATACATTTATGAAAGGCCTTCAGTCCCTTTTATATTCTACAATGTCCGTCTTTGTGTAGCGTATCCATTACAGCGTTACAGAAGGAAGTTGCCAGAGTACGCTCCATCCACCCTAGTTATTAGCGCCTTAATCTTACCTGCATGAAGAAATTTTAATGCTTTATAAATTAGATGATACTATAATAGGATTCACCCACTGCGTACATGAATTTGTTTTTTACGCTTGCTAAATCTGTTCCCTCTGCACTATTACAGATTTTGCATTGAGTAATCATTTCCTGATTGCTATAATTCCGCTTAATAAAGTCAGTAATTTATGGACAATAATCGGGAAGAATTCATGCAGTAACGTACATATTTTTTCGATCCCTGCGTGCGAATTAGACTTAACCACAATTTCAAGCGATAGGTGTCTGTATCCTGTGCAGACAAATAAGTGAAATCTATTTGCATATGTGAAGTAATTAGCCGAAAAATGTGTCAAGATTTCCGACGATAAGTGGGATACGGACTCTTTCCAAGGTGTCTCATAAGGAAAACGCAAAAACCTTAAAACTTTTGCAGCTTGCTTGCCACGAGGATATTAAAGGAAGCACAAGAGAGAGAGAGAGAGAGGGGGGGGGGGGGGACGGACGGAGAGAGAGAGAGAGAGAGAGATAGAGAGGAGAGAGAGAGTGAGAGAGAGAGAGAGAGAGAGAGAGAGAGAGAGAGAGGATGACAGGACAGAGAGAGAGAGACGGAAGACAGAAAGAGAGACGAGGGTGACAAAGAGAGTAGAGCGGAAATTCGAAATTATTTAATAAGCACGACCCCTGGAGCATAGAGAGGGTGTATTAGCGTTAATCAAAAGTAATGAAGATTCACAGTACCTGGGAATAAATCTTAAAAGCTCTGCAAGAGTTCAGCAAAAAGGCTGCCAGATGTCATGATCTCGTTTACCAATATTTTTGTCTTAAATATCCACTTGGCTATATATGTACATTAACACACACACATATACATATATACATATATATCCCCTTGCCGACGGGTACGACGGGTAGATACGTGCTATGCCTACTATTAGTACTTGTTTGATTGTTTTAACACATAGATGGCTATACTTGTACTAAGTCCCCAGTACTGCCCGTCTCGCCCGTTCACCCTTTTCTTTGATTTACGAAATATTTACGTTATCTTATTTTGCTGTTACTAATATTTAAAAAAACATTATTCTAATTATAATGTTTATAATAAAAATAACACCATCGATATTCATAGCACTAGTAAAAAATACGTTTTTCCCGCCAATTCAAATCACGCATGGTCACAAGGTCTACTAATTGACTCCTTTGTGGTTAAGCACTAGCAGAGCCACCATCTATTGGCAGAAAGTTCACAAAAAAAATAGAATATGGACACAGTATTTTCCCTATTTTTTTTCCTTTTCCCCGGCGGCATTGGGATATACATACATATATATAAATATATATGTGTATATATAGATATAGAAATAGATATATGCGTATATATATATTTATATATATAAGTATATATATGTATGTATGTATATATTTATGTACACACACACACACACACAC
>NC_061824.1:18541058-18543558 GCF_019202785.1 Penaeus chinensis
TTATTATTTTCATTTTCATTATCATTTTTTAAAATAATAATAATAATAATAGTATTAATGATAATAATAATAATGATAATGATAATACTATTTTTATTACAATTATTATTATTATTATTATCATTGATGATGTTGTTGTTTTTGTTGTCGTTGTTGTTTTAAATACCATTATTATCATTTTCGTCATTTTTATTGTTATGATCATCATATTTCTTTGTTATTGTTACTGTAAATATCATTATTATCATTCTTAGTATTATTGCTGTTTTGATTATGATGATGATGATTATCACAATATTAATAATAATGATTACTGCATTATTGTTTTGTTGTTGTTGTCATCATTATCCTCATGATTATTATTGTCATTGTTGTTATTAATAGTAAATATTATTGGCATTGTAATTATCATTATTATCATTTATTATTATCATTATTATTATTATTATTATTATCATTATTATTATTAGTGTTGTTGTTGTTGTTGTTATAGATATAATTTTTATTATCATATTTGTCATTATGATCATAATAATGTTTTTTTTAATTCTTATGGTCGATATCATTATTACTATTTTTAATACTTTTGCTATCATTGTTATTATTGTTATTATGATTATAATTACTGTTACTATTATTATTATTATTATTATTATTATTATTATTATTGTTATTATTATTATCATGATTGTTATTACTGTTATTATTATCTTTATGGTGTTGTTGTTGTTACTATCATTATTTCTTATTGTTACTGTAATTATCATGCATGACGGTATTAGTGTTGTTGCTGTTGTTATTACTATTTGTTTTTAGTATTTTATTTTCATTTATATTGTTATTATCATTTCATCCTTAGTATTGGTGTTATTATTGTAATTATCATCATTGTTATTACCATTACTGTTTTTGGTTTCATTATCATTACTTTTGTTATCATCATTTTCATCATTATAATTATCATTTTTATCATCATAATCATAGTCATCAGCTTCAGCATCGTTAGCATTATTATCATTATCATTATTATTATTATTGTTTTGTTTTTATTAATATCCTCATT
Organism: Penaeus chinensis; assembly: GCF_019202785.1. NCBI lineage: Eukaryota > Metazoa > Arthropoda > Malacostraca > Decapoda > Penaeidae > Penaeus > Penaeus chinensis. The sequence continues at coordinate 18,542,122 of NC_061824.1, forward strand.
ATTATTATTGTTATTACTATCATTATCAATATCATTAGCATTATTGCTAATACCATTATCATTAACATTATCAATATCATTGCTATTATCATTATGATTATCTTCAAAATGATTATTATTTCAATTATGTACAGTTATGTATGATTCTGAATAAACTTACATAGTCTTGTGTAATCTTATACAGTTTAGGATAATCATTATTGTTTGATATCCCCAGCTTTCTTTTATTTTTTCCATTTTCCATCATCTCTTCCTCTTCGTGTCATCTTTTTCCGCCTTCTTCCCTTATCCGCTTATTCATTTCATTCTATCTTCATTAAGACATTTCATCGTTTCTTCTGCCCTTCTCCTGCCCTACTTTCTCCCTCTCTTTCACCCTTTACCCTCCCTCCCCTCTTAATTTCCCACCGTTTTCTCTCCCATCTCCTGGCATTGTTCAAGTCCTACTTCTCCCCTCCTCTCTTCCACTACTTGCCTCTCTTCTTCCCTTCTCAACCCTGTTCCACCCTCTGTTCCTTCCCTTTTCCTTTTCTTCTCTCCTTTCCTCTTTTTTTCCCACCGTTTGTCCCGCTACTTCTCTGTATCTTCTCCTTCCCTCCTTCTTCTATTTTGTGTCCCTCATCTTCCCTTCCTTCCCTCTTCCACTCTGTGTCCCTTCTCTTCTCTAACTCTTCTCCTTCTTCCCTTTCTCTTCCACCGATTGTCCCTCTTCTTCCCTTCCCTCTCCTGTTCCACCCTGTGTCCCTTCCCTTCTCTACTTCTCCTTCTCTCTCTCTTCCGTCGTTTTCTCCCTCTCCTTCTCCATTTCTTCCCCTTCGTTTTTTTCCCTCTCCTTCTCCATTTCTTCCCCTTCGTTTTCTCCCTCTCCTTCTCTATTTCTTCCCCTTCGTTTTTTCCCTCTCCTTCTCCATTCCTTCCCCTTCCCTCCTTGCCTCCCTCCCCATCCCCCCACTGTCCCCGCCCCTTCACCCAGGGGACGACGAAGTATCACAGACTTTCCTCCTATTTTCGACAGGATTTTCCCCCGGCCGATACTAATTACTATGCAAATGAGCCTATGAGGTACATTGGGAGTAAATCCAATTAAGGAATTTCGATTACCGAGCCCATGAGGTTCCTCTGACATGTTATGTGGGTTGGGAGAAAGGTGTGGGTGGTGATAGTGGCCAGGAAAGTGGGGATGTTATGCTAGTTATGTTATTGAGGTTGAGAAAAGGGAGGAGAGGGAGGGGGGGGTTGTTGTGATTGTCCTAGTAAATAATATCAAGAGGCCGAGATAAGTGGTTGAATTTTATGTTGGCTTTGTCCTGATGCTGAAAAGAGGGATATGAGGCTTTATACTGGCCATGTCGTAAGCATGAGGCAAGGGAGAAGGATAGGGTGATGCCGAGAAAAGGGGAAGCGGAAGGGTTTTTCACTAGTTTGTTGTTTCTATTC
>NC_061824.1:18548558-18551058 GCF_019202785.1 Penaeus chinensis
TTATTATTATTATTATTATTATTATTATTATTATTATTATTATCTTTATTATAATTATTATTATTACTATTATTATTATTATTATTGCTAAGGTTATTATTATTATTATTTTTCGTTTATTACTATAAATATTATTATTATTAGAAGTAGTAGTAGTAATTATTATTATTAATATTATTATTATTATTATTATCATTTTTATTATTATTATGTTTATTATCTTTATAATTATTACAATTATTATAATTTTTACTATTACAACTATTATAATTACTAGTATTAGTATTATTGTTATTATTATTATCATTATTATCATTATAATCAGTATTATTATTATCATTATCATTTTCCTTTTCCTTTTTATTTATTATTATAATTATAATTATAATTCTTATTCTTATTCTTATTATTATTATTATTATTATTATTATTATTATCATCATCATTATTATTGTTAATATTATTATTATTATTATTATTATTATCATTATGATTATCTTTATTATTGTTAATATTATTGCTAATATTATAATAATAATGATAATAATAATTATTATTATTATTATTATTATTATTATTATTATTATCATTATTATATTATCATCAACATCATTAATATTATAATTATCATTAGCATTATTACTGATATTATTAATATCATTATTATTATTTTCACGATTACAATTATTATTATTTTCATTATGATTATTATTATTATTTTTATTATTTTTATTATTATCATCATTATTATATTATCATCATCATCAGTAATATTATAAATACTATTATCATTATTACTAATATTATTAATATTATTTTATTAATTTCACTATTACAATTATTATTATTATTATCAATATGATGATGATGATTCATATTCTTATTCTTATTCTTATTATTATTATTATCATCATTTTTATTTGTATTATTATTATTGTTATTATTATTATTATTATTATTATTATTATTATTATCATTATTATTACTATTATTATTATTGCTATTTTTACTTTTGTCATTATTATAAGTATCATTATCCTTTTTATTATTACCATTATTATTGTTATTATTATTATTATTATTTTTATTATTACTTTTATTGTTATTCTTAGTAGTAATATCATTTTTATATTATTAATATCAACATTGTAATTATTGTTGCTATTATTATTTATATTATTATATCATTGTTATTATTATTATTAATATCATTATAATTATTGTTATTATTATTCCTATTTTTCCTTTTATCATTATCATCATTATTATTATTATTATTATTATTATTAACATTATCATTATCATTATATAAATTCCTATTATTATTATTATCATAATTATTATTATTATTATTATTATTATTATTATTGTTATTATTACTATTATATTATTATCATCATCATCATCATTATTGTAATCATTGCAGTCATTATTACTATTATTTTTAATGATATTCCTATAATTTTCATCATTATTATTGTGATTACTATTATTATTTTCATAATTTTTTTTTCTTCTTCTTCTTCGTATTATTATTATTATTATTATTATTATTATTATTATTATTGTTATCGTTATCATTGTTATTATCACTACTATTATTATCATTGCTATTATTATTATTTTATCATTATCACTATTGTTATTACTATTATTATTATTATTATTATTATTGCTATCATCATTACATTATTAACTTATTATTCGTATCATTCCTATTATGATTATCATTGTTATTATCATTATTATTATAACCGATATTATCATTATTATCTTTCTTATCATTACCATTAATATTATATTTTTGTTATTTTTATTATTAACATTATTATTATTACTATTATTATTATTATTATCATCATTACAATTATTGTTATTACCATTATCATTATCATTACGTATTGTTATTGTTATCATTATCATAAATATTGTTATTATTATTATTATTATCATTATTATTATTTTGTTTTATATTATTCTATTTTATTTCATTTTACTTTGTTTATTTTGTTTTTAATTTTGATTTTAATTTTAATTCTAATTCAAATCCAAATTTTAATTTTAATCTTAATTTTTATATATTGATTAATTTAATCATTGGATTTTTTATTTATATTTTTATTTTTATTTTTATTTTGAAATGTATTTTTATTTTTATTTTGATTTTTATTCATGCTTTTTTTTCATATTCATTTATATTTTTATATCTAACTTTATTTTTATTTTCATTTTTATTTATATATTGATTTTGAATTTTATCTTTATTTTTAATTTAATTTTTATTTTTATATTTGTTTATATTTTGACCTTTTCTTTTACTTTTACTTTTATTTTTATTTTTTTAAATTTTCATTTCTATTTTTGTTAAGTTTTATTTCATTTTTATATTTATTATATTTCTGTTTTTAGGTATTGATTGATTTATTCATTTGTTTTATTTATTTGTTTTGTTTTATTTGATTTTTTATTCTTAATTCAATTTAATTGAATTTAATCTTAT
>NC_061824.1:18558558-18561058 GCF_019202785.1 Penaeus chinensis
TAATAATAATAATAATAATAATAATAATAATAATGATAATAATGATAGTAATAATAATAATAATAATAATAATAATAATAATAATAATAATAATAATAATAATAATAATGATAATAATAATAATAATAATAATAATGATAATAATAATAATAATAATAATAATAATAATGATAATAATGATAATAATAATAAATATGATAATAAAAATAACAATAACAACAACAGCAATAATAATAATAATGATTTTACTATTAATATTATTAGTATTATTACTATTATGATAATTGTTATTTTAACAATAATAATAATAATTACTTTTATATTTTTTGTTATTATTATTGTTATTATAACGCTTATATTATTATTATCATTATTGTTATTACTTTCATTATTATTGTGGTTAATATTATTAATATAATAATGATAATAATAATAATAATAATAATAATAATAATAATAATAATAATAATAATAATAATAATAATAATAATAATAATAATAAAATAATAATAATAATAATAATAATAATTATAATAATATTAAATATTATTATTGTCATTATCATAATTATCATTATCTATTTCATGATGCTAATGATGATGATTAATGGTGTATCAGGCAAAATCATTTACAAATAAACCAGAAATTGGAGAACTGATATTGGGTCTAGAAAATGAAGAAACTATCATGAGGAAAAATGTTCAAATGCTTTCTGAATAAGATCATTAGTATGCTGCAGCTCAGAAAGATGGTCCAAAAAATCCGAAACGCAGATTTGCATATTTTGCCTCCTCCCACGTCCTTCAGTGTCTTCCGAAGAATTTAGTACTGAAAAGATTGAGGCAAATACGTGCACTTATGTCACATATAAATAAAGCATCATGACTTACTTTGTTAGGTACTATAGAGGCGCACATGCAGGCAAAAACACGCACTTGCAGAACTACGCTACACAGACACACACAAATGCTCATCGCCCACGCAACTACACAGATATTATACATGCGAATTGAAATCAAGAAACGCGAGAAACAAAAGAGCGGGTAAGGAGATGGGACAAGGGTGAAGGGGTGAAATAAAATAAAAACTATGAAAAAGAGAAAGAGTATGGTTTCTAACATGCGTGGATAAGTAGTAGTACAAATAGTTAGAACGAGAGAGAGAGAGAGAGAGAGGGGGGGGGGGGGGGGGAGATAGAGAGAGTAGGGACTGCATAGCAGACATATAGACAGAGAGAGAGGGGGGGGGGGGCATCCAGACAGACGGACAGAGGCAAAGAGAGCGAGATAAAGGACGCGGGCTGACCCAGCATTTTTCATCCCGAAAGCCCAATAACCTGAGCAGCGACAGAAAAGGGCCATTACGAACATCTCCACATTGTGCTTTATCTCATGATGGATCACCGTCTCTTGGCAAAAGTCCACCATCGGTGGACTCTCTGTTACACTAAATTTCTCCTCGACGCCTGCCCCCCCCCCCCCCCCCCCCCTCCCTATCGTTTGGGATGATATCGAGACAAAATTAGGTAGAGGGCTACCTCTTGGGGTTTATGGATCGTTATGCAACTTCTTTTTTCATGTAACTAGGTACAAATATCCCCCCTCTCTCTCTCACATACATACATACACACACACACATACACGCACATACACACACATTACACTAAAAAAAACAAGAGACACATAAGGTAGGCGTAGAGGTAACGTGTTCTACTGGAAATCTTGCTGACTCGGGTTCATATCCTGCATTGATAGTGGATGGTAGCTCTTGTCCTTTGGTGCACAGAAGAAGCAGAAACCTCAGCCTGATAAGAGTCACGAGATCGTTGACCTCAAACACAAAATGATTGTGGTTATTATTACTTTTGCTATTATTCTCACAGGCAAACGCAAATAGGGTTGAAACATTAATGCACCGAACCATGCTTGGATCCAAATGTAGCTGGCACTTCCATTTGTTATAAACCACGCCAAGGCCTAAAAATGCGGCTGGAGCTATAGGTAACCATTCCAACCCAAGACACCCGTTATTTGCATAGAAAAAGATTTAGAAAAGGTGTTGCCTCAGGCTCAGGACACAGCCAGACGACGCAGAAACGGGAAAATACAAGGCAAGAGGAGGATCAGAGCTAAGAAAATCAACTCAGAGTACAACGATGCAAATAAAATACCGCGGAAAAGGAAAGAAAAATTAATTTGAGAGAATACATCATACTTTTTCTATTAACATAGCTTGCACATGCACATTAATATCCATACAAAATATTTTGAAAAAGGAATGATTTTATGTGGAAAAGTGGCGATGCAAGTACACCTGCGGATAATGGTCACATAAGGATATATTTGACACACTGACAAGGCCATTGACAGATGCTCAGAACACTTCACAGCGTATATTACTCTTGTTTGTTGTTTGTTGGTTTTAGTAATAGGAAATAAAAACTCATTTCTCGTTTCCCTACCCTGCTTGTCCACAATATAATAATTCTCTTATGAGAAAA
>NC_061824.1:18571058-18581058 GCF_019202785.1 Penaeus chinensis
TGGTGGTCAGGAAAGCGGGATGGTAATTGTCTGAGCTGTTTGTGTAATAAAACTGCCTGGCGAGGGCATTAGCAATGTCTCTAGGTGAATCGAAATTGGTTCCCTTGTGAGTGATTTTTATTTTGTTTTCTTATTTATTTTATTGACAATGGACCAAACCTCTGATAGAGCCAGGAGTTTCTTTTAGCTTGTCTAATTATTCTACGAGCCCTAACTCTTGCTAGTTTGTAGCTGCAAAAGTTCTCATTAGTGATGTTATTTTTGAAAAGCCTGTAGGCCTTATTGCCTCGGCACAGTGCCCTGCGGCAATCTGGTGTCCGCCATGGAACGCTATGCATAATGCTATCTGTCGAAGTTTTAGGAATGGATAACAATGCTGCTTCTAATGCTGCTTATGATGAAGAGACTAGTGATAAGTCAATAAAGCTCAAGTTACCGATATTATCGTCCACCCACGTCGGGCTACCATCGTTCAGAAGGACCAGATCAGAATCATTAATCAATTTAACTACTTGCTCACCTCTACCATCCGCCGGCAGGGAACCTCATAATGTATGATGAGTATTAAAATCACCTAATTTTTTTTTTTTTTTTTTGTTCAGGCAGACTATCCTGAAGAGCAAAAAGCTCATCATAAATTACCACTTTATTAAGGGGACAATAAACCGAACATGTAGCCAGATACGTGTTATTGATTTTTACATTGCATGCGACAAATTCCAAAGTCGAACCAATAGTCACTTCAGTGAAAGGGAGGCTATGGTGGATGCACATGGCGACTCCGCCTCCAACCCTACCCTCTCGATCCTTCTGACACAAATGGTAGTTCCTCAGCGAAACGACCTCGTCAGAGACGAGGTGTGTTAAGTGCGTTTCTTGTAAGACTATAATATCGAGAGCATAGGACGAGGCTAATAATCTGAGGTCATTTACTTTAGATCTAAGACTTCGACAGTTCCATTGCGTAATGGTTAATTCGAAGATTACGTTTTAAGGGGTTTAGAAGTGCCTTGTCCACCAGTTCTAATTTTCTTTTTCTGGGAGGGAGGTTCGTCCTCCTCTCCCTCGCTACCCAGGGGCCTCCCATGGGTATTTTTGGAGACATTAGCCTCCATGTCCTGCGTCTCGCTGCCAGGGAGACGCCCGGTGGAAGATGATCTGCTCCGAGAAACAGACCAAACGCAAGGCCTACCAAGAGCCGCCTGGACGAGAAGGTGCGCTCCAGATTGTGTTTTGGTATCATCCTCCTTATGATGCTGCTGCTTTTGCTGGGTTGATTCATCAATTTGTTGAATTGTATTTTTCAATTCTTTGATTTGACTCATTAATTCCTTAACCGTTTCCTTTAACTCTGCAATTTCTTTATCCTTAGCTGCAAATTCCTGACTGATGGCGTTAGCACTGGAAGTGTTGTTAGTTGCTGCTGAAGCGTAGGAAGTATTGGGTTTGCTGGTCAAACCTTCAACTTTCCTCCTGGCTTCACGGTAACTAACATCATGCCCTCTCATGTATGCTAATATTTCAGCCTCCTTCAAGCTGCTACACTCGGCAGAGCCAGATTGATGGGGACCTCTACAGTTAGCACACCAGAGTGTTTTCTCAGTACATACAGCAGTGTCATGAGTAATCGTACTCCGCCCATACACACACTTACGGGAATATACATTTACACACACATGCACATTGACTTTCTCTCTCTCTCCAATAGACACCCTCCCCTCGCTTACGTTACCTTACCCTGTAGACGCTATACACATCTCCGTCTGTCCTTATTCCGTCTTCGTTCTCAATTACCTCTCTTGCACTCGATCACCGCCTTGCTCTTCTCATTCTTTCTTGCCTTCCTCCCTAGCTTCTCCGCTTGCTCCCTTTCCCCTTCATTCCCTCCGCCCCCCTCCCTCCCTTCCTCCTCCATTTCCTCATCTTTTCCTATCATTATTCTTTCCAAGCAGTTTGTTCGGAGGTGTCGGATTCTTCGAAGGCTTTCAGAGCTCATCTTTAAGTCTTGAAGGCTTTGTCGAGGAGTTAGCGAAGACGTCGGATCCCCGTGGAGTGAGACCTTACGAGTAGCAATAATAACATTACCTGAGGGATCGTGTGTTAAGTCGCGTAGCCCGTGTGTGAGTACGACTGTACGCGTGACTGTTACCGTATAGTTGGGTCGTGTGTACGTGCATGTTGTGTGTGTGTGTGTGTGTGGGTTTGTGTGTGTGTGTGTGTGTGTGTATGTATGTGTGTGTGTGTGTGTGTGTGTGTGTGTGTGTGTGAGTGATTATGTGAACGTATGCGTATGAGAGAATGATATTGTTTATTTGTGTCTATTCGTATTTGTGTAGCTGCGCCTATTTATATTTATGAGTGTGTTTGCTTGAGCTGGTGCATATACTTTATAATCATTTCGTACTATCATAAACATGAGCCCATAAGGTAAATTCTATAAAAAAAAAAAAAAAAAAAAAAAAAAATACTGCACACATTAAATTCATGACGATTCATACATTACCTGTATTATTGAAAGCGGTAAGTGCCGAGTTCATGTTGGAGAGGCGATTATAGAAGACCTCTTGAAACGTAATACAACGAAAATGACGTCAACAATGACCTGAATTTCATTTGTAGTGATATTATGGCGTGCTAAATTAGGCGCGTACGGCCACAGAATAAAATCTGAGGAAAATATAACACATGGAAATGTTATAATGATGAGGAAGACATTGCGTAAGAATAATGGCAATTATGATTGTCAATTGTAAATGGCTATGATGATAACATAACGGTTACACTAATTGCTATTACTGAAGTTTGCTTAGGCTATATTCACCAATAAGCATTGCAGTTTAGCAAGTGGGTTAAGCAATAAAAGCAACGCACAGAAATATAAAGCTAATATCAGTATTTATTAGCTTTTGTTTTGCTATCTTGTCATTCACCTCAGCCTTTCGAAAGGGAGAAAGGAGAGAGAAGGGAATTAAGGTAGACAGGAAGGATAATTAGCAGACACATGGGATGCACACAAGTAGATAAGTACATCAGTAAATAACATTATAGATTCCCCTGAAGGTTTAACAGATTATTAACTCAAAGTGAACAGGTGGCTAAGTAGAGTACATATAGACCCATAGAAGTACAGGTAAAAATATAAATATATATATAGATATATACAGATCACGTCTAGCACGTAGACCGATAAGCGAAAAAGTACAAGGCATGTGGGTACATGGACAGATAATACATACGAAAAAATATTACATACGATAGACATTTTGAATCGATCGGAGAGAAGACTTACTGAAATTGCATTATCGAGAATCTCCTATAATATCTTACAAATCTTTAAAAACTGGAATCGCCATTTTGGTTTAAAGGGAGTGAAGATATTGGACTTCTAGTTAATCGTCCATACCGGTTTCAGCTTTCGAATGGAAACGATCTCGACCAAATATTTTAATCTAAGAAAAAAGTACTAATATAATGATTTACTATTTTGCGTCAATGTCTATATTATTCTTGAAAGAATACGCAATCGTTGCTGTGCTTTGCAACATGAAGCGTACAGTCATCATTTAGTCTCTGACTACTCCGCCATGTTTCATTGCGTTCAAGTAACTGTACAGTAATCTATTTTTTTTTTTTTTTTTTTTTCTATTCATTAATGAAAAAATACATCAAATATTGCACTGGATTTTACATGTTAAAATGACGGATATACATGTCTGAGCGTTCTTAGTAAAACAAAAATATATATATATTTATATATATTGTTAGGGTGAAATAGATGTAAACGTAAGATTCATAGAATTATAAAGTTATTAAAATATACTACCGATGTAATATGATCTTTATACATAAAAAAGCTTTTTCTAACCACATCAACATAACACCGCGAACACGTTTTTGCTAACTTTAAAATTCTACGGTCCACGTCTTTCGAAACGGAGAAGATGCCCATTATAGAAGTCCTAGCAAGAAGTTCGTGTTACCAAAGTCCACTTAATATCAAAAGCGAGAAAAAGATATAATAATTGCCAAATCATAGAACCACCTCAAACTTATTCCTTAGTCTCCGGCAAAGATCATCCGCGCACCGGCAAAGGCCACATCTCACCACCGAAAAGGGCAAGATAGAACTTCATCTGTTTCCTTAATGGCAATAAATCGTCGCTGTCTATTATCGTTGCACTGTAATCGCGTACTTGGATAAGGAACATTGACCTTTTTTGCGTCAATCGTTCTTGTCATACTGTAAGCAAACTTTTTACCAACTGACTGCGTATTCCCTGCGTATTTCCCTTTGAAGCGATTACTTTACATAAAAGTGAATGTTATTTTTCTGCTCTGATAAAGCAGTATTTTTTTCTTTACTTTATTTGCATATCTCTTTTTCTGTAGAAGTTACCACATAGGTAAAGTTTATTGGTCATGGCTTGATTGGTTGTCTGTTACATAGTTCATATACTCAATATAGGTTAATATGAAACTTATATTGCAGTTGATTATCCCATGGTTAGCAAAGACAACCATTAACGAAAAAAACTTGATATTGCATTGACATTACAATTCAGGAATACACCAGTATAAGACTTTCATTTGATTTATTTTATACATCAATTGCCAGTCAATAATAGATTTCGAAGGTTTTAATAGGTTTATGTTAACATTGTACCAGGTGATTTTTATTAGTGACTTTTTTGTGTGTGAAATAGGAACGCTAGATAAAAAAAAGCCTTGGTATTAGTCATTTGTTACAGGCAAGACTTTTTCTTGAATTTGTAATATTTTCGATCATTTATGTATTTGTGTTTCATATTTTACATCGTGATATACATTATGAACCCAAATTTTCTGGAAGAAAGTATCTCAGTCAATAGTTTTGGTATTAATTTGTCATGTCCATGTCAATCAAGTGTTTTTGTTTTTTTTTGTTGTTTTTTTCTGCTATTTTAAGTATTTTACATACTTCAAGATAGATATGTTTAAAACGTTTCTAGTGTTTGAGGCCTGTGTTTCCTTATATACTTATTAACTTTCCGCGCTTACTCTTGGCAATCGTGCGGTTTAATAACACTTCTCTGTCTTTAAGTACCGCTTGACTTTCACTTGGCTTCGAGGGAAAAAAACTCTGCTTAAAAAGGCGTAAAAAAATTAATTGCTATTTTGATAAATGCGACTATAAATAACCTTTCCTCTATGCTTTGTATAACAAACATTTAGATTATGATATTTATAGAAGTATTAGGAGTACTACTTTAAAAATACAGCATCGACGTCGTTGCTTGAAGAATCTCTATTTATAGTAAATGTCTCTTGATGTAAAGGGGTCTTAACAGGGACTAATGGCGCTCTTGGTCTCCTTCTTTTGATCCTTGCAACTTTTGTTGTTGGCGATTGCAAATAGTGGTGACATGACTCGTGTTTACTCCTCTCAATTAAATTTACATGTATAATGCAACTTATCACTTACCTTTCATGGTCTCTAAGAAAGTGTTGGACATGAAGGATTATTTTTTTCTTTTTTCTTTTTTCTTTTTTGTATAGCATGAAGGACCACAGCAAATATTGCGTCCTTGTTTTGTGAAAGGCGTCATTATGAAATATTTGAGTATTTCACAATATTTGTCAGGTTTAAACATTCGTATTGCTAAAACACATGCACGCGATATATATATTTATATATGTGTGTGTGTGTGAGTGTGAGTGTGTGAGTGTGTGAGTGTGTGAGTGTGTGAGTGTGTGAGTGTGTGAGTGAGTGAGTGAGTGAGTGAGTGAGTGAGTGAGTGAGTGAGTGAGTGTGTGTAGAGCATGCTTTACGACCACCAGACTCTAGTTGCAAGTGGGTACGCTGCATTTGACTAAGTGAAACATCATTTAGGTATATGATCTTATATATATATAATATATATATATATGTACATATATATGTATATATATACATATATACGAGGAGGCTTCTAAAATTCAGTGGAAAAAGTACATAAATAAAAATCATATGGAAGGATTTTGATTTCAATGCATTCTTGTACCTCCGTGTTATAACGTGTTCAAACATGAATCCTTAAATGCAGGTAATAACGCATCACCGCCAGGTGGAAGTCAGGCACCATTCAAGCAACATGGAATCCATCATGGTGAAACTTGGTTGGGAGAATAGTCAAATCATTAACGCTCTAGAACAAGTTTATGGTGACAATGCCCCAAAGAAATTAACCTACAAATGGATAAGTCGGTTCATAAGTGGAAAAATTAAATTGAAGATGAGTCCCACAGTGGCAGGGAGAACTCTCCCAAGTGTGTTTGCCGTATCTGGTGTCCCGTATTGCCAGGAGACAGGAGTCCTGGAGGTTGAGCGATGATGCATGCTGCGCCATGCAGCTAGCAACACACGTCTTTGGTCCTCTATTCTGGTTAGACGGGTGGCTTGATCAAGGCCCGGTCAAGTCAATCGGCTGGTCAAATATGGCTAGGGTCAAGCAGGCACTGTCCAGTCGGTAGCGCACAGGTCCCGCGACTACCATCAGCACTGTAATAGTGATTGCATATATTTTCACCCTACCCCTGTGGCTGTTGGGAAAATTTGAGCCCAAATTATAGCTTCCTCTCGTTGGACTCCATGGTGGGTGGGTGGGTGGGGGGTGGGGGGTGATGAAATGAAGTTATATAATTTGTATTACTGCTGCAAATTTACAAAGAACTTGCTCTCTTCCTGACGACCTTCACAATCTCCCGGCCAATCCTCATGTATTGTCACTCTGGAACCTTACCAGATTCCAAAAGGCAAGAATGGGATTCATAATGGTTCCCGTGCTCCCAAACCAAGTAAGAAGGAGAAAAGTCCTCAATCCATTAAGGAAATCTTATCTGGTAAATATTAAAGTGTATCATAAAGTAAATACCTAGCAATGAAGACCATCGATGGTGTCTCCATCATGGATCTTGATATTTTTGAAGTACATTGGAAGAGAGTTGAGGTATATCAACGTGATCCTTGCATCACCCCACAGCGAGATGGTAGTCTGATTGTTGAGGTTTCGTCACCAGACGAGAGTGACCGTCTGCGTGCGATATGTGACATTCCTGGGGCTCAAGCCTCATGTTCTCCTCACAGAACCCTCAATCAGTGTAAGGGAATTGTCTTTTCCCGAGACCTGATGAGGTATTCTGAGGAGAAACTGTTAGAAGAACTAAGGAATTTTAATGTAGTGGTAGTAAAACGTTTTAAGAAGAAAGTTGATGGTTTGGAACAGTCGACACCAGCTCTTCTAACTTTTGAATCGTTAGTCCTTCATGAATCTGTTAAGTTGGCATGGTACCACCTCAAGGTAAAGCCATGTGTGCCCAACCCTATGCGGTGCTTCCACTCCCAGGGTTTTAAGGAAAATGTGTGTGAAGTGTGGTACAACAGGTCATCAAGGAGATGACAACTGTCCAGGTCCAATATGCTGTTACCATTGCAAAGAAGATCATGAAGCTTCTTCTTTGCAATGTAAAAGGTACAAGTTTGAAAAAGAAATATTGGTAATAAGGAGCAAGGAGGAAGTTAGTTTTGCAGAAGGAAAGTGACGTGCTAGTGTGCAGTTTGCACAGCCGGGTAAGTCCTTTGCCTCAGTTCTAGCCCATCCTCCTTCCCGCCATCCCTTACCCTCTAATACTTCTAACACCACACACTCTGCCACTACTTTTAAACCTCAGTCCTCAAATGCTGAAACTGCCTCTAGTAAGTTGTTCCACCAGAAACGGAGTAGGAGTGAGGGGTCTATTGAGGAGACTCCTGCCAAATTAAGGTCTTTGGAGCCATCAGTTAAGGTTCCAGAGGCCTCAACGGTGACAGCTCCAGCTGCCACCATATCCACAGGGGCCTCTGCTGCAAGGCAGAATGCCCCTGAAGCAAAGGCTCAGGTACACCCTCTGCACAGGCAGAGGAATCCTAAGCCTGTTCAAAAGGCTCCTCACAAAGTCAGGTTTTTGGAGCCACCAGGCAGGGCTCCAGAGGCCACCACATCCACAGGGGCCTCCGCTGCTAGACAGAATGTTCCTGAACCGAAGGCTCAGGTCTGTCCTTTGCCTAAGCAAAGAAATCCAAAAGAAGCCTGTGGAAACTAGTTCCACAGGTAAAAAAAATACATCAAAAGGTATTCCCGCGATTTCTGGAAAGGGACAGGTGTGCTGCCAAACACCTTATGAAGTAGTATGTCAACCTGAAGAACTTGATACCCTAATCCAGTGGAATTGTCAGAGAACGTATGCAAAATGGGAAGAACTGCAACATCTAATAGCTTCATGTAATCCAGTTTGTGTATGCCTACGAGAGATTATGACCAGGGAAAATCGTTCAATTTCCCTTAGAGGATTCAAAGTTCAAGCTCATTATGGTACCTTTAATAATGGACCTCATGGAGGAGTAGCAGTGATGGTACGCCAGGATATTCCCTTCCAGGCCATCCAGGTGAAGGCTGTGAGAATAGGCTTGACACGACCTTACACTGTTGCATCCATCTACCTCCCTCCACATAATCTCAACATAGATGATTTGGAAGATCTACTTGGGCAGTTGCCTCATCCATTTCTACTCTTGGGAGATTTCAATGGTCGGCATCATCTATGGAGAGACACTTTGTACAACCCTCGAGGAAGGGCCTTGGAGTCCTTGTTCTCAAGAGTATATCCTGTCTTACTGAACAGTGACACACCCACACATTTCCAAATTCAAACCGGGACATTCTGCAATATTGACCTGTCAATTGATTGACCTGTCAATTGATTCACCTGATTCACAGTTGAATTTCACTTGGCAGGCCATGGAAGACTTAAATGGAAGCGACCAATTTCTAATAATTTTGGAGGAGGTGAATGGTATTCCAGCCAATGGAGTGCAGAGATGGCGACTTGAACATGCTGACTGGAATCTTTTTATATCAACTGCAGTATTGCAAGGATCTGTGAATGATTTCAAGTGTGCTTAAGATGCACGAATTCACCTTGCAGCAGAGGCATCGATTCCAAGAAGTAGTGGGTAGTACCATTGACCTCCAGTACCATGGTAGTCTGATGAATGCCAACAAGTTGTCAGAGCAAGAAAAGCTGCACTAAGGCAGTTAAAACGACGCCCAAGCGATGTAACCTTGAGTACAGTACAAAAAGATCCGAGCCAAGGCCAGACGAGTGCTAAAGGAGGTTAGACGGACATCGTGGAGGCAGTCTGTCTCCTTGATTAACTCTGGGACCCCCTTAGCATGGGTATGATACAAGGTGCATAAGATCGCTGGAAAGAGCACATCCATATCACCACCTGTTTTGAAGATAGAAGGCATAATCCTCACAGATAAAACTTATGTTGCAAATGAGCTAGCAAAATCCATGGCAAAGATCTCCTCTGGAGTATCTTACACTGCCCAATTTTCCACCCTTCGGGCTGAACAGGAACGATACCGAATATCGTTCTTCAGTAGCACTGCAGCAGAACAGGACTCTGCTTTGCAGCTCTGCCGTAAGACTGCCCCAGGAAGTGATGATATTCCATACCAAATGATGTCTCACTTACTGGAGAGCCCTCAAAAATTCCTATTGGACCTATTAAATAGAATCTATAGGGAGAGGACAGTGCCATCCATATGGAAAGAGGCTATAATTATTCCTGTCCCTAAACCTGGCAAAGATGCATCCATACTAGGGAATTACAGACCAATTTCTCTCACCAGTTGTATCTGCAAGCTGATGGAGAAAATGGTAAACTTCATGTTGACATGGCTGCTAGAAAAGGAAAACGTGCTGACCCCATATCAATATGGGTTTAGAAAATTTAGATCACAGATGCACTTGTGAGGATGGAAACTGCAATACAGAATTCCTTTGCACAGCGACGTCACATGTTAGTACTATTCTTTGACCTTGAAAAGGCTTATGATACCATTTGGAAGCATGGTATACTCATGAAGCTGTATGACATTGGTTTAAGAGGAGCATTACCTACCTCCATACAAGGCTTCCTTGTTGACAGGAAGTTCAG
>NC_061824.1:18593558-18596058 GCF_019202785.1 Penaeus chinensis
CCAAAGTCCTGAAGCTTGGTCTTAGTCCAAGAGACCTCTATACCCAAAGGCTTTACTTCAATTGCTGAATGCATCAAAAGCCGCCACCAGTGATTCCAGAGACTCAGCTAGGATAGCAATATCATTGGCAAAGTCAAGGTTTGATACTGCTCAGTGCTGCTACACACTGACTTTGGATAATAACTCTGCCCTGTCCATGTAGGTGTTGAAAAGTGTTAGTGCAAGGATACAGCCTTGCCTCACCCCTGAATTAACAAGAAGTTCAACAGGCCCCCACAAAACTTTACAGGACTTTCAGTACCAGTATATAGGCTTGTTATTAGACCAAAAATCCATGTCGGAATTACTCTTAGTCTCAGAATCTCCCATACCGATTTTCGATGCACCGAGTCAAACGCCTTCTTGAGGATGATGTAGGCTGCAAGGAACCCACAACTAAACTCATGACGACTTTCCACAATTACTTGAAGCGCTAGGATATAGTCTACTGTGAACTTGTCAGGATTCAATCCAGAGTGCTCCGGTCTCTGGTGATTGCAGATCTGTTTCAGAAGAATGTGGGCAAAAACCTCGCCTGGTATACTGAGCAGTGTAATGCCATGGTAGTTGATACAGTCCCAACGATCCCCTTTATCCTTACAGAGAGGGATGACCATGTCCCTCAACAGGTCAGGGGGAATAGAAACAGACTGCCAGATGGCAGTCAAGACTGTATGCAACCCCCAAGCCATAGATTCGGCAGGGATATCACATATGCCTGCCGCTTTCCCATTCTTCAGCTTAGAAATCACCATCCTAACCTCAGGATAGGAGGTTCCTCGCTGATGGGTGGGACCAGCACACTTATTGTGATACCAAGCTGACTGTTGGAGGGTCTACCTGGTACAGCTGCTCAAAATACTCAGCCCAACGTTCATGAACCCCAACATGATCGACCGCCCAAGGCTTACCCTCAGGCAAGCTATCCGTGTAGGCGCTTGGAACATCCAGGGACGAGCGGTTATCTCTGCTATTGAGGGAACTGAAGTGGTTGGGAGTTAAGGTGATTGCCCTCTTGGGAGGTGAGAAGACCTCTATACATATGTGTATGTATATACATATATATACATACATATAAATACATATACATATATATACATACATATAAATACATATACATACATATACACATACACGTGCATATATATATATATAAATATATATATATATATATATATATATATATATATATATATATATATATATATATATATATATATATATATGTGTGTGTGTGTGTGTGTGTGTGTGTATGTATATATGTATACATATATATATATATATATATATACTTATGCATACATACATACGTGTATATATATATATATATATATATATATATATATTTATTTATTTATTCATCTATTTATATATATATAAATACACACACACACACACACACACACACGTGTGTGTGCGGATAGATAGATAGATAGAGAGAGAGAAGAATGTAAGTAGAAAGAAAGGCAGTAATAGAACCGAGTGAAATAGACAGACAGGAAGAGAAAAGAACATAAACAAAATAAAATCCCGACAGACAAACAACCAGCAAAAAGCGAGGTGACGCAAACCCAGCATAAGCAAGCATTGGTCAGTAGAAGGAGTGTGCACGATTTAATCTGAAAACTGAATAATACATCTCTTCCTTTGTTTGTTTGCATATCAGCGGCAAACACAATATTTCAAACCTGTGAAACCATTTCACGCTGTTCTACGCGTATACACGTTAACATATTGAAGCTGCGAATGCACTGCTACACAAACACCTATATTTTTTTAATTGTAAAAAGAGAGAGAGAGAGAGAGAGAGAGTGAGAGTGAGAGTGAGAGTGAGAGAGAGAGAGAGAGAGAGAGAGAGAGAGAGAGAGAGAGAGAGAGAGAGAGAGAGAGAGTGAGAGTGAGAGTGAGAGAGAGAGAGAGAGAGAGAGAGAGAGAGCAAGAGAGAGAAAAAAAACTATTAAAGTGCTGATTTTTAGAAATATGATCCCGTATCAAGAGGTACGCCAAAGTCCCGTATCTGGAAAGAGTGAAAATTTTGATTTGGTCTAAAATTTTACCACTTCTGATGTTCGGATAAGCTTTGGAATTGCTTCAAGACGGAGCCTGATAACGGGAATTGCTCCAGAGTCATTCCTGGGAATAGAACGCGAAGTGCCTTTGGAGAGATGGACGAAAGAAGACACCGTGCTCGATCTGCAGAAGGAGAACATTAGAAGAGGCTAACTTCTGCTTTAGATTTTACTTGGCTTTGAACTTGCTCCTGCACTTTCTAGATTAGCTTTGGGGGTAATAAGACAAATAAGATTTTATTGTGTGTCTGGCTGGACCTCCTGGATCATTGGATGTTGTTGCTAAATGTTTCTAAATATTGTAGAAATGATTTGTATTTGTACTTAATCAGGTGAACAATTTAGCTTTCACTGTATGTAGTACAAATATTTTCTTGGAAGTATTCGACGCC
>NC_061824.1:18598558-18603558 GCF_019202785.1 Penaeus chinensis
ATAATAATAATGATGATAATAATAATAATAATATAGTAATAATATAGTAATAACAATACAATACTGTTAATAATAATTATAATAATGATACTAACAATGAATAATAACGACAGAAACAACAAAAACGACAGAAACATAAGGGATAACAGCAATAACGATAATAATTAAAAAATATACTAATCGGTATCGTAACACATAATAAGACTAATGATAATAATAATGACAATGATAATAATGATTAAGATATGAGTAATGACAAAACCTCTCCTATAGCTACTGACAAAGATGATGGTGGTGATGATGATGATGTTGATTATAATGATGGTGATGATGTTGATTATAATGATGATGACGATGACGATGACGATGACGATGACGATGACGATGACGATGACGATGACGATGACGATGACGATGACGATGACGATGACGATGACGATGACGATGATAATTATGATGATGGTGGTGACGATGACGATGATGATGATGATGATGATGATGATGATGATGATGATGATGATGATGATGATGGTGACGATGACGATGACAATGAAGATGAAGAAGATGAAATGAAGATGAAGATGGAGATGGAGATGGAGATGGAGATGGAGATGGAGATGGAGATGGAGATGGAGATGGAGATGGAGATGGAGATGGAGATGGAGATGGAGATGAAGATGATGGTGATGGTGATGGTGATATTAATTATAATGATGATGATGGTGCTAATGAAAACAATTCTACTGCTAAACTATGATAATGATAATAATTATATTAACATTGAAACAAGAAATAGAAATAATGATGACAGAGCCTAACAAGCAAACACCTACGAGCACAACAATAATAACAGTAATAACAAGAAATGTTCTATCTATCTGCAGTTGTTCTTAAGTAACCAAGTCATCACTTTCGATAGTTTGTTCGAAGATGTCTTCATTCCCTTGAAGACGCAATCTGATGTCCTCTTACCATACATGAGACAAGAAGATAGTCTATTTCGCTGATATTACTGGTTTCTACTAAATGCAACTCGACCGTATTCATTTTTCAGAATAAATCGTCGTGCCTGAAACTGAAGCAGATATCGATAAGTCAGGTAAGTTTACGTCAATAAAAAAAACAGGCCGTTGCATCGTGAGTACATACATATATATATATATATATATATATATATATATACATATATATATATACACATATATATATTTATGTATGTATATGTATATGTCTATTATATATACGATATATATATGCATATATATATGTAGATGTATAAATATTATACACATATATTCACATATATACATGTATATATGTATTATTTATATATAATATATATGCATATATATATATATATATAATATATATATGCATATATATACATATATACATATATATAGTTATATGAATGCACACACACACACACACACACACACACACACACACACACACACACACACATTCACGCACGCACACATATATATAAAGACATACACACATGCACACATATGCACATATTAATCATGCATATTTATTTGTATATATACACAACTGCTTAAGAATTATGTGAGACATTTACTCCTAAGTTAGATTAACGCTTGTTCGGAAGCTCCACAATCTACTACCTGATTGACCTTATCCATTACATCGTATTGATGTCAACATCGACCGGCGGAAAGCATCTGACCTCTTCGATCACAATCCCTTCATCAAGAAAACTATTTCCGTGGGATTAAACGAGGCCTGAGGGACATGTATCTCCTCCTTGAGTGACCTCCACTCCCGGAGAACTCGCGCAAATCACCAAGTATCCGATGAGATCGAACTTTATTGCGGTGTCCCTTAAGGAACGGTCCTCAGCCAGTTATTATTCCTAATGTTCCACACGCGAAGATCTAAAAATACGAGGAAGACATAACACTAGCACTCGCACACAGACCAGCCTAAGGTAGCATCTTTTTACAGGACTCCCTCAGTCAAGTGTCGTCATGGGCGCCATCAAACAAAATGCAATACAAAAAGTGCACGGAAACAAAATATAGAATTTAAAAATATCCGGATGTGACAGACTTCCGAAAATAGGTAACGACCATTTAACTCCCGCCTCTAACTTGAATTTGTTAATGATTGTTAATGAAGACCTGAAGTCAAAGTGCGGGACAAGTTGTACACGCAATGAAACCTAAAAGCATTTGACTGTATATGATCCGTAAATGGACGGACTGCATACGCCCCAATTTGTGAATAAGAATAACCATTGCTAACTTGGAAAAAAAAACAAAAAACCTAGAAAGACTTCAGAAAAAGCATTGCATATCAGAATTAGACCAAAGTACACTCAGTCTAGAAAACACTTCCGTGAACACGCACACGCCAAAATATGTGACCCAAAGTGACATACAAGCAGTTATGTGTCAACTGTATCTTACTGCATTAGACACTTGAATGCCAATATTGCATTTTTCATCATCATTATTGTATGTGTGTGTGCGTGCGCGTGTGCGCGTGCGTACGTGCGTGCGTGCGTGCGTGCGTGTATGTGTGTGTGTTTTACTTATCTCTCTTTCTCCCTATATATATACACACAGATATATGTAGATGTATGCATACAAACACACACACACACTCTCACACACACACACACACACACACACACACACACACACAAACATATATATATATATATATATATATATATATATATATATATATATATATATATATATGCATTTATATACGCATCTCATACTCCTACTCTCCGTCCCTCTTCCTCCTTTTCTTCAACATGAGGACAATCAGCACCTGCAGTAATTTAGGAAGACAGACTGCCTCTCGTGCATAAACCGCTTGCCAAATTTGTGCATCAAAGACCAATAGGTAATCAGGTAGAGTGGACTGCTGGCATATTTTTCTAAATTACATACATTTAAGAATCTAGAGAGACAGATCGGAAGAATAAATATATTCAAGAGAAAAAATGGAAGGAAGACATAGATAGACAGACAGATAGAGAGATGGATAGATAGACAGATAGGGAGAGAGGGAGGGTGGCGATGAGGGAGAGAGAGAGAGAGAGAGAGAGAAGAACAAATAGACAGAGAGGGAAGATTTGTATCCTGCAAAAATACGATAAATAATTCGAAATCTAATCCAACAGAGTTAAGACGCGACGAAGCAGAGGAACAAAACGCCCCTTGCAAGACCAAAGAGATACGGATGCAGCACCCACGAAACAACCTGTTATGTAGAAATGATCTTCGTTAATTACGAAAAAACTCCTTCATCAGACTAATTGGTGTGGGAAGCCGCTTATAGGAATGAAATGAAGGAGAGGGGAGAAAGAGGAAAGATCCACAGAGGAAGGAGAGGTAGGAGGAGAGGAGGGGGAAAGAGGGGAAATCCCAGGGGATAGGAGGAGGAAGAGGAGGAGAGGGAGAGACGATATAAATGATCAAATTGCAGATCAAAGGGACATTCAGACGACCACGAGATTCAATCATATTTATTGCAAGTATCTCCTCCCGGATTAATTCATTTGGTATCAACGTTCAATGACCAGTAGGTGTGTGATAAGCCGAGGTTAAACATAACGCTTGCATTTTCAAATTTAGATAAATCCTTTCCTTGAAGGACAGGATGATCGGAGTGTATACACGAAGTGGCTCTGTGGAGTGAGGGTTACTATTGTTGGCCAGCAAGAGCACGAATCAGTATATTTTGATAATAATCATCATTATCATGATAATAATAATAATGATTATAATAATAACAACAACAATAATAATAATAATGATAAAGAATGATAATAACAGCATTAATAAGAACATGAAGAACCCTATTGATATTAATGACACCTCTTCTGACAATAATAATTTTCATGATAATGATATTGAAAATAATACTTAGAAGAAGTAATAGTAAAAAATATGATAATGATAACAGTAACAAAAACAACAGCAGCACTAACAATATTGATAATAATGATTTTGAAAATATCAATAATGATGATGATAATAATAATAATAATAATAATAATAATAATAGTAACAATAATAATAATGTAGGAAGAGCACGATAACTAACACTATTGATAATAATGATTTTGAAAATATCAATAACAATGATAATAATAATAATGATAATAATAATAATAATGATAATAATAATAATAATAATAATAATAATAATAATAATAATAATAATAATAATAGTAATAATAATGGTGTAGGAAGAGCACGATAACTGTCTCCAGTTGCAATAACAAAGTCCTGCGAAAGACGACCGCCCTAGCCCTTGCGATGGAGGTCGTGACGCAAAACCGAATCAGAATCGTTGTTATTTTTGTCACTTTTATTATCATTATTATTATTACCATTAACATCGTAATCACCTACAGTATAATAATATGATTAATATGAATATGAATATGAATATGATTAATATGAATATGAATATGAATATGATTAATATGAATATGAATATGAATATGATTAATATGAATATGAATATGAATATGATTATGAATAATATCAATAACAATAATGATAATAATCATGATAATAATAATACTTATAATAATTATGATATTGATAACAATAATGAAATAATAATGATTATGTTAACAATAATAATCATAATCATAATGATTATGATAATAATGATAATGATAATCATAATGATAATAATGATAACAATTATAATAACAACAATAATATTGATAATAATAATAATTAAAAAAAAACGGTTACAGAAAATAATAACACCAATGACAACGAGGAAAAGATGTAATATTTCAGGGCAAAAGTCCGGCAGGAACAAGTGTAAACACGAGCAAGAACAGTCGTTGAAATCAGCATTTTTGATGCCTGACACGCACCGGTGCAGGAAATCATCTTGTATAAACTATTGTTCCATGATTATCAAGTAAGATATGCGTAGCTGGAGGAGTAAACAATCAGGAACATGTAATAAAAGAACACTACCATCTACTGTATATG
>NC_061824.1:18621058-18626058 GCF_019202785.1 Penaeus chinensis
GAGGGAGAAGAGGAAGGAGAAGAAACTGAGGAAGGTTGAGGAAGATGGAAGGAAGGAGGAAGAGGAAGGAAGGAGGAAGAAGGAGGAAGAAGGAGAGTAAGATGGAAGAAAGAAGGAAGAGTGAGAGGAGGAGGAAGAGATGAAAGGAAGGAAAGATAAATGGATGGGGGAGGGAAAAAAAAGACTTAAAGAGAGAAAAAAAGTCTGGGGAGAAATGCAGATAAACGGGAAGGAGCAAAGGAGGAAAAAAACAAACAAGATGAGAAAGGAAAGGCCGTAAGAAGGAAGAGAGGAGGGAGAAGCGGCGAAATGTTGGTCTAGACGAAGAAAGAGGAAGAGAGGGAGAAAAGCAAACTGAGTAATGCAGCTTCAACAGTAAACATCCTTCATACAAACGGATCGTTGCGCACATTCCAAAGAAGCTTTTTCTTTAATCATAAAGACAGATTTTTCAGATACTAGTTCTCTGTTTTGTTAGCTTGACAATAAGATAATGTGTAATCCCTCCCACGAATATGCTGCACAAATACCGATTCAAAATTGATTAATATAATAGTTTTAATGAGCTAAGATCAATATCAGATCAGAAACACTGTTCTCGCTTCTTCATCAAAAAGCTGGAAAATGTGAGTGAACGATTTGTGTCTCTTAGTCTAACAAAGAAAATTCTAAAGCAGCCTCGTCATTTCCACCTTCGTGCTTGTCGAATCCCTCGTTTAGGTCTTTGCACTGGGCTCCATCTGCCCTGACGTGGGGATAGCTAATGTGTGTGTGTGTGAGTTCGTGTGTGTGCGTGTGTGTGTGTATGTGTGTGTGTGTGTGTGTGTGTGTGTGTGTGCGTGTGTGTGTGTGTGTGTGTCTGTGTGTATGTATGTGGTTGTGTAGATGTGTGTGTGTGTGTGTACACTGTGTATATAAAGACATCAGGAAATGATCTAAAATTAAGGCTATTAACTTTATAGTGATAAATAATTGGGAAATGAAGAACGCGCAGATGTCCAAATCATAACACGGGACATTGATTTCTTCCATTAGGAGAAGAGAAAATAGACTCTCAGCACTTAGATGAATTATACTGAACTAGTTCTTCATAATGTATTAAGAACATATATAAATGGAAGACGGAAATAGAGGTCGTGAAAGAAACAGAATTGAAAATTTTATGTTTGAATAAATCGACGATAAATGAAGTAAATTGAAGTAACTCAAAATAAACAAACGATACATTAGCAAATCAGTTAATTGATGTAAATAAACTGATCCCGTCCGTATGAGAATCAAAGAGGAACGATAAGTACGAAGAGGAAATAGGAGAAGGAAGAAGAGAAGAGAGAAAAAAATGTGGAAGGTCTCTTTATCCAGATAACTGTGACAACTTTGCCCCAGAATGAGATTTATTCGCTTCGTAATAGCTGTCTTTTGTCTCACTCTGGGAAGGAAAGGAAAGAAAGTGGAGGAGGAGGAGGAGGAGGAGGAGGAGGAGGAGGAGGAGGGGAAGGGAGAGATGAAGCAATCGGACGGAAACGAGGAAAAGAAGAGGGGAAAAAAAGGAGATGGAGAAAGGGAAGATAAAAAGAAGGAGGAGGGAAAGGAAGAGATGAAGCAATCGGGCGAAGAGGAGGAAAAGAAGAAGAAAAAACAGAGAAGGAGAAAGGGGATGATCAGAAGAAGAAGGAGAAGGGAAGGAAAAGCTGAAACACTCGGGAGAAGAGGAGGAAAAGAAGAGGGGGAGGAGATAGAGAAGGAGAGGGTGAATTAGGAGAAAGAGAGGGGAAGAAATCGGGAAAGGAAGACGAAAAGAAGAGGGGGAATATAGAGAAGGATAATGCGGATTAGGAGGAGAGGGGAGAAAGAGGTGGAAGAGGAGGAGGAGGAGTAAATGAAAGATAAAGGAGATAAGTGCAGGAAGATAGAGAAACAGACAGAGAATTAGGAAGGGAAGGAGATGGGGGAAAAAATGAGAAGGAAAAGACAAAGGTAGGGGAAGAACTCGATAAGGGATAGAACAAAAGTGATGAAGAAGGGGAGGAGAAGAAGAAGGAAGTTAGGGAAGGAGAGAGAACAGAAGAGGGCGAAGGAGGAGGAGGGTGAAGAAAAAGTCATTAGGAGAGGATGAGTAAGAACAGGAGGAGAGAGAAAAGTGAAGAGAAGGAGGAAGAGGAATAAGTAGAAAAGAGATGTTGAGAGAGAGAAATTACAAGAGAACGATTCGCTAGTGAGAGAAACTATGAAAAAGATAAATCGTAGGGTTGGAAGCGCCAAAAGAAGAATGAAGATAATAAGGGATAATAAAAGAAAGAGATGAACAAGGAATGCCAGAAAAATAGTACAACAACGGTAAATACATAGGAAGAGAAGAAAAGGAAAGGGAAAGATGAAAAATAGAAAAGATGAGTTGGAAAAGTTATGAACGAATCGTGAACAAATCTTAAATGTTAGAATAATAAATGGATGAAATGGAATGGAAATCAAGAGAGAGAGAGAGAGAGAGAGAGAGAGAGAGAGAGAGAGAGAGAGAGAGAGAGAGAGAATGAGAGAGACACAGCAACAGAGAAACAGAGACAGAGAGACAGGTAGACAGACAGACAGACAAACTGACTGAAAATAAAGGAGAACGAAATATTAGGGAACAAAAAAGGGGAAAACAAGATCCCTAAATCGCTACCTGACCTTGCCCTTACTATTGTGGCTGACCCTCTATTGGGGCTTGATGGTTATCGGTTCAAATTGCAGAGGGAGATGTCTGATTCTGTGCATTTTTCTTTTTGGTCTGAGACTTTCCTTTTTGTGCGTCCATTTCATTGGCTTTATATATGCTATTGTATTCACCATTATAATTATTATCACTTTTATCCCTTGTCATTATTAACAATTGTTATTATTATTATTATTATTATTATTATTATTATTTTTTTTTTTTTTTTTTTTTATTTTTTTTTTTATCATTATCATTATCATAATATAATATACTATTACCATCATTATCATCATTATTATTATTATCATTATTGTGATCATCATTATTGTTATCAATATTATTACCTTCATCATTATTCTTTTTATCATTATTGTGATCATCCATTATTGTTATCATTATTATTATTATTGTTATCAGTATTTTTAGTAGTAGTAGTAGTAGTAATAGTATCATTACTAATATTGTTATTATTATCATTATTATCATTATCATTATTATTTTCATTATTATTGTTATTGTTATTATCATTATCATTATTATTATTATCATTATCATTAATATTATCACCATTATTATTATTATCATTATCATTAATATTATCACCATTATTATTATTATCATTATCATTGATATTATCACCATTATTATTATTATACATATCATTGTCATTATCGTTATTGTTATTATTACTATTTAATTATTATCATTATTATTATTTTAGTATTATCTTTTGTTCTGTTGTTACTGCTATTATCATAATTTCAAATATTATTATCATTATAATTATTTTCATTATCATTACAAACATTATTATCATTATCAAAATTATCATTATCATTAACGTTGCCATTATTACTGTTATTGTTATTATCCTTATCATTGTTAATATCATTGTTATTATTACAATCGTTATTTTTTCATCGTCATTATCATTATCACAATTGCTTTTATTAGCATTGTTATTATCATCATTATCTATATTATCATTATCGTTAAATAATAATGTTGGTATATATCCAAATACATTCAACCCTACAATGCAAGCATCTTCGACCCAGGAATCTATCCAGATATCTTTGACGCAAAAACTTATCCACATACCCTTGACATAAGAACCTATCTAGATATCAAAACATACAAAGCATACAGATATCTTCATCACATGAATGTATCCAGATACCTTGAAATCTGGAATGTATATATATTTTCATTGTTAGAAGCTATCCACATATCTTAAACCCTAGATGCCTTCGACTCCAAGAGCCTAACTAATCCAGATTTCTTTGACCCCAAAACCAATCTAGATATATTCAAGGCTAATGCATATCCAAATATTTTCAGTCCTAGAATGTATCCAGATACCTTCTACCCAAGAACATCTCTAAGTAATTTTGATCCAAGAACCTGTCCAAACATCTTCAGCCCTTGAGCATAAACTGTAAACTTAACCCAATGACTACAGATTTGCGCATTCCTTGAAATTGCAGGAAAATGTTTTATTTTTTATTTTTTTATTTTTTTTTATTCTTTCAAAAGAAACTACCAAAAATCCAGGAAAAGGGTAAACAGGTGAGGTAAGAAGGACTAAAAACTGACTCCTTGGTGACTAAGCACTCGTAGAGCCATCTTTGTATAAATACAATAAGTGAACTTATATTACAGTGGGCATGGCATGTATTCTTGCCATCTGTGCCAATTGGTTAATATGTATCTATATATCAGAGCAGATAACTTTGGTCCAAGAACCCATCCAGATATCTTCAGCATTAGAATATATTCAGATACATGCAAATCCAACTGTATCCAGATATCTTTAACCCAAGAACTTATCCAGATATCCTGGACCATAGAGCATATCCAGATATTCTCAACTCTAGAACTTATCCAGACACAGCATCCATTCATCTTTGACCTTAAACATTTTCAGATATCTTTCTCACCCTAGTACATGTCCAGACACCTTCACAACTAGAATGTATCTAGATATCTTCACCACTAACACGTATAGACATACCTTCACCGCTAGACTGTATCCAGACATTTTTGAACCTCGCCCGACCCGCACCCTTGCCGCAACCGACCACCTCACGGCCAACCCTGTCGGTGTCCATTCATATGAATAGATTCATTTTCTCGCGCTCCTGCCCTTTGGTCTCGATCTCTCTCCATCCTTCTTCGCACAGCATTCATTTGCTCTGGCTTTTTCTCACGCTGTTTTCTCTTCTGCATCTAACTTTTTCTTTGAATTCAATCTTTCTCCTTGTTTGTACATTTCTCTTTCTATATATATATCACTCTCTCT
>NC_061824.1:18641058-18643558 GCF_019202785.1 Penaeus chinensis
CACACACACACACACACACACACACACACACACACACACACACACACACACACACACACACACACACACACACACACACACACACACACACACACACACACACACACACACACACACACACACACACACACACACACACACACACACACACACACACACACACACACACACACACACACACACACACACACACACACACACACACATAAATTTCTTTCAGAAGAAGGAAAGAGTCACACGTCACCAGTAGTTTACATTTATTGTAATGACTCTTTATACTTCTCCCGTTATTAGAATATACTTGTTTTATTTTTTAGATTTCACAAGCAAAATAATTTCTATCTAGAACCTAAACTACACGATCCCTCCAGCGTTTGTCTGGAAACTCTCTTTGCTAGACGTATGTGGTAACTGGCTCCGGCCGGTTGCAGTCGCGAGATAATATGCCTGGTGGAGTTGTTGTCTTCCTCTCTTTTTAAAACATACTTTCACTCATTTAATTATTTATTTATTAGCTCAGTTTTTTTTTCAGTACTCGTGTATTATCAGTTTATTTTCCGTTTCTGGTACTACGCATCATTCATATCATTATATTATTTACTATATTCCAAACTTTTTATTGACTTTACCAAGATATACACACACACACACACACACACGCGCGCGCGTGTGTGTGTGTGTGTGTGTGTGTGTGTGTGTGTGTGTGTGTGTGTGTGTGTTTCTTGTTCGGTATTTCGAGATTTTGATCAGTATTTATTATAAGACTTTGCTAGACTTTCTTATCATAACGAATAAGCATCAAGAAATTATAAACTGTAGTTATAGCAAGTAATATATTTTTTATTTATTCAGCTACACTCTCCACCAATTATAACACGGGAAGAGTTTCCAGTTCGTGTAATACGAAGGTGAACGCAGAAAGACGACAGAACTGCCAACAGCGGCAGCATATGCGCAGCAGATGACACTCTTGCGAAAACGTAAATATTATTTTTGTATTTCAGTATATTATCGTTGGTCATCTATTTTGTCTAGCGTATTGCGTGACCCGCAAGATGCCATTGAATGTATTTGAGTTTTACAGATGTGAATAAGTTCCTAAAACTGATATTTAAGGGAACATCCGGTGGGACAGGCATACTTATTTTATTAAGAAATACAGGGAGTAAATGTTAAAAACAGGTTCATCGGATAAGCAGAAAGAAGGACGGTTTTGCCGCCATGCATTAGGGAAATAATTACGCTAAACACGTAGACAAACTGAACGCTTCTGTTTGACTTTGGAAAAAAAAAATCCGAATATTTTCTGAGAATTTCTCCACTTGTTCTTTTTGTGTTCTCATTTTAGCAATATTTTTTAAAGGGTAAACTTTCTGTTCACAATCGCGTACAGTCAATTCACATTTGCCACGTCGAACTTGTATACATCGGCAACACTGACGAGGTGGGGCGTCGCATAGGGCGAGGCCGGGCGGTGGGAATGAAGGTGTTGCCAATCAGTATTTTTATGTTTATTTACTCATGCGGTTTGCATTGCAATAGAGAGTACTGTATCTTCCTTAACGACGTTGTAGTTTTTACAGGCGAATAGTGAAAGTCGAACCAAAAGCAAACGGATGGTAGAACAAGATATATAGTAATTTTCGCTTCAAAGGCTTCCAGGTAATGACTTTCAGATTGCATTTTACAGGAGAAACGTTAGCTTGTAGTGTATGTGTGTGTGTGTGCATGTGTGTGTGTGTGCGTGCGTGCGTGCGTGCGTGCGTGTGTGTGTGTGTGTGTATATGTGTGTGTGTATGCGTGTGTGTGTGCGGGCGCGCGCGCATTATCGCCGTAAAGATAAGAGAACAAGATAATTATAACAATAAATTATGTCAAGGATGATATAAGGGTGATAATGACAACAAGAATAACAAGTATAGATAAAAACTACAACAGAAAACATTAATAATTGTAACTTCAAATGTAACGAACACAATAATAGTGATGATGACGTGAACATGACCAGTGTTTCATTTTCATGCTCTCACTTGGTTAGTTTGAACTTAGCTAAGATTGTGATTGTATTTATTTTATTATTATTATTATTATTATTGTTATTGTTGTTATTGTTGCTTTTGTTTTGTTGTTATAATGATAATGATAATAAGTAAATTATCATTATTTTTATTATTATATTCATTATTATTATCATTATTACTAACACTATCATTATTATCATTCATTGCTATTATAATAATAGTAATTATTGTTATTGTTATCATTATTCCTATGTTATTATTATTATTATTATTGTTATTGTTATTATTTACTTTTTTGTTATTTTTGTTACCATTTTTGTGTTCATTGCTGTCAGTATTACATATATTTTATTGTTTTTGATGCTGTTATCATCATCATCAAAGCTGCTAATTTTATGGTTGTGTTAATAATAATGATAATGATAACAGTACTACTGCTAACAACTGCTACTACTACCACTACTACATCATCATCATCA
>NC_061824.1:18648558-18651058 GCF_019202785.1 Penaeus chinensis
TATTGTCAGGCCAAAAAAGTCACACTCGGGTGGATGCCTTAATTAGAGAAGTAGAAGATAGCCTAGACGAAGTCATGACAGCAGGGGTTGACCTGTGGGAGCCTTACAGGGAGGCAGTGCAAACACTTCGACTGGAACGGCAGAGTCTTGTGATAAGAGAGGGAAAGAAAGAAATAAGTAACCATGCTCAGAAATTACGTATCCTTAATCCATTTGCATGGCTGACTGATGATCACTTTTCTTACCTTGACATCAGTGAGATCTTTACCGAAGTTCAGATTATGGGCAAAGGATATGTGAGGCTTGAAGATCTTTTGATCACCACTCTCCCATCTAGTCAATATCCATATGTTATAGTCCTATGTGGGTGTCCTGGCATTGGTAAGACCAGCTTAGTGCGCTTCTTGTTGCATGACTGGCTATCCACTACGCCCTCAGTGTCTGGAATGAGGGATTTTGAACTTGTGATGCCAGTGGAATTGAGGCATGTGAGTAGCAAGAGTGTTGAACAGCTGTTACGTGAACAGTTGATTCCTGAAACTTGCAGACACTTCCATCAAGATGACGTAGTCCCCATTTTACAGGAAGTATCATTGTTGTGGCTTGTTGATGGTTTTGATGAAGGGAATGAAGATGCATTGAGGGTTACTGAAGAACTGTTGTCCAAATTCAGGAATTCAAGAGTTATAATTACTTCTCGTAGAGAATGTGTGAATGAGATTCAGCTAATGCTAAGTAATCATCATCTGGCTAGTATGGAGTATAACATGGTTGGTTTATATGATGAAGACAGAGAATTATATGTGCATAAACTCTTTAATGTTTACTCCCGTAAACAATTATGTGATAAAAGCCAGTGTTTAGATTTCATAAATTACATAAAGAAAGAAAATCACCTGACACTAATCCTCAGTGTTCCACTTTACCTAGTCATGCTTTTCACACTCTGGCTGGAAAATCCCACGATAATCAATAGGGCTACAACTGTCACTAGTCTTTTCCAGTTACTTGTTGATCACATTGTTACCCGGATGTCCAAGAGAAGGAAATTCATTACACTGAGACTTGCAGAGAGAGAAATCCAAAGGAAGATCAGAAAGATCCTAAACAAATTTGGAGAAGCTTTTTGGGAAAATTCATCTCAAAGAAAGTTTTGTCTTACAAAATATCAATTAGACCAGATGGAAGACATGTGTGAAAATCTGGGGTTACCGTTCAGAGAAACAATGTCTCCTTTTTTCATTGTGCAAATAACTGCTTCATCAATTGGGACTGAAGAGATGTACGAACCACTTCACAGAACTGTCCAGGAGTTCCTTGCTGCACAATCTTTTTGTAAAGAGATGATTGACACAGGTAGAGATGTTTTGACTTTAGCAGCACAGTGGAAAGAGCAGCATGAACAGTATCTGGAAAATGCTGCTGAAACTGACGATGCTTCAAGATCTCACTGTAGCAACTTTATGGTCAAGAAACTTCACGAAGCAAAATCCAGCTCCTTTGAGGATTTCAAATTCATAACAACAAAAAACATGTTTTCTAATAGACCTTGTTGTTATAGTGACATGGTTGTACCCTGTTCTGAAGTGGAAGATCCAGACGAATTTGAAAGATATCTTATCTACACACATTTCTCACCGATCTTTTATGGAAGTTTGATACCAGTGTTTATGGTTGGGTACCTTAAAGCACACAAGGCACTTACCAAAACAAGGTCAGAACAAATTGTGTATATTTGTATTTGTGAGCTGGGTAACATAAAACAGTACAACCTTTGGATAAGCTTGATTAAAGAAGCTGAAGATGATCCAGTGATGATAAAGGAAATCCAGGATCAAGTTGGTTCTTTTGAGTGGTGTCCTAGGTACAGTTCTTGGATCAGTGTTTTAGCATTAATGGAGTTTGTCATCCCTAAATCAATATCAATCCATGCATGTGATAACTATGATGCTAACATTGAAGCTACAGTGCATAAGATCTCCCATTTCAACACTGAACTCGTGCTCGACTTGCGGAACTGGACCATGATGAATTATCTCGAACTGACAAAAAAATGCTTGACCGCAGCCCTTCATACAGAAGCTTCCTGCAGCGTCACATATCTTAGTTGCCGTGCTGATAGAGAAATTTTGGAATTGCTTGCACGGGCACATCATTTGGAGGGGCTTTCTGTACGGGTGGACACTCTTGAAGACCTGCAAAATCTTTCCAAAATCATCCTCACCCTGCCTAAATTAAAAGATATTTCAATTTTACCAATGTTCACTCTGTCAAATGTGCCTTATAAAGACCTCCCAACATTTAGCATCTGTCACATGATTCTCGTTAAAAGGAGGTTGAGATGGAATATGCTTATGGGAGTATCGAAAGCAAGGTCGTTCATGTCCTTTTTTCAGTTTGGTTCAGAAACCTTCACACTAGATCTTCCTGCAGGAAAACTCCCCTCGCTCATGTGCAGAAGAAAATCTCCTGCACTTGTGTTTCGAGTGAAGCGGAAACG
>NC_061824.1:18663558-18666058 GCF_019202785.1 Penaeus chinensis
CTAGAAATCGATTTAGCTTTAGCGTTAGGCCTAGGATCGGACACTTTAGAAGAGGTTAATGGAGTCTGGTTTTGCCGAGACCGATGTTTGGAGAATGTGTTTGTGTTGGCCTGAAGTTTGGAAGCGGATATGGATTCTTGCGATAGTTTCTGAGTGGGAGTTGGCGAAGCGAGGGAGGATGAGGCTTTGGCACCAAGCGAAGCTGTCGTTATTGATGAAGCTGAGGATGAAGAGGAGGGCGTGCCTTTCGGATGGGACGGATGAAGAGGAGAAGGCTGAGGAGGAGGAGTAGAAAAGGGTCGCGGAAAGGATTTCGATGGCCGTGAAGGGTTGGAAGAAAGAGGAGACGGTACCGGGAGAGGATTCGAAGCATGTCCAGACTGAGAAAAGGGATGAAAGGGAGGTTCTAGTTCCTGAGAAACTTTTAACGATACCGGTGAAGCAGGCGAGTTAAAGACTGGGGCACGCTGAGTATCAATGATAGAAGAAAGTTCATGGAAGGGTCTATTTGATTGCGAAGAAGGCTGGGAGAACACCTGAATAGCTTTTGAGAGTCGTAAAGAATTTGGAGGAAGAGGTGTCTTTTGATCAGAAGAAATGGCAGTCGATTTTGTAATCTGAGGAAGTCGGGAAGAATGAGAAGTAACTAAAGGTTGTTCTAAATGTTGAGAGAGACTCTGAATATTTAAAGAGGGACTGGAAGGAGTAGCAAACGACTGAGAAAGGGAATGAGCTGGTTCGAGAGACTGAGTAGGCAAAGAGACTCCTGGATGTAGAGGAAACAGGTTAGGAAGTTCCAAATATTGTGAAGGCGCATTTAATGCTTTTACCGGAGACGGGGAAACAGGAGGTGCGAAAGAATCAGAGGAAGACTGTGAAGACGAAGATCCAGGAGATTCAAATATAAAGATTGGCTGTGATGTTACGATACTAGAATGGACCGGATCTGAGACATCCGATACATTTGAGCTGAAGGAATGAGGACCACTTGGTGACGGAAGGAAGGAAGCTGAAGAATCAGATGGTAGTAAGTTGTGAATTATTAAATTTTCCGAAACTGGAGAACGTTGCGAAGAGGAGTGGCCAGAGGTGAGGGACCTGTCGTGACTTGGCTGCAGTGAAGATTGAGGGAAAGTGGTATAGCGCGAGGAGACTGTCAGTCCCTTCGCGAGGAACCTTGGGTCTTTGGCCTGGGATATTGTGGGGTTTGCAGGAGAGAAGGAAGAGGAAGGGGGGGAGGCTACAAGTCTGGAGGCTGTTGAAGTCGAGGAAGTCTTCGAAGTCACGTAATCACTGTTATCTCGATAACCACCAACTGCGACAGGCTTGGAGGGCCCGTCTCTCTGCGGGCCCTTGGATGTCTTCTGGCTAGTGTGCTCCTGTAGAAGCAACGGGGAATCTTCATCTTTCTCCTTCTTATCCTTGTTGGGGCGACTCTTGATCTTGCGATGGGGTGTCGTGACCTGTGGCGGGAAGTAGGTCCTGGCGCCCTCGGGAAGGAGGGTGAGGGCGGTGCTGGGCGGCGGGTCCTCGTCAACGTCCACGCGGATGAAGTACGAAAGTCCTGTGAGGTCTTTTGCCCCGACCGGCTGCCGAAGTACCACCGGAAGCTCTTGATATGAGCTCTTGAAGCGAATCTGCCTCTGCCGCTGCGGGGATAATGAAGAGGTTAAGAGATTCGGTGTCCGTAATACATTTTTTTTTTATCACTGTTATGGAAATCTAGGCTATTAGCAAATAAGGAACTGAAATCATGTTAGTGGTCTCTACCGATACGTAATTCATGATAAGCCTGTCTCACTTCAGCAAAAAACAATTATTGACAATCACCATGAAACCAGAACCAGAGTAAACGATGCAAAAATAAGTAAAAATAAAAGGAAATTAACCCTCGAATGTCAAAAGAATATTTAAATCAAATGGATGTGCAGTTAATGAATAGATTGACATACGATTGCATATTTAAGATGAAATACACAAACTTTTAACCCAGTCCCTTGAACATGGTACGTCATGTACTAAAAGAAAACATAATTATAGATCACTTCCCTCCTCCATATTTCCGTGCAGTGAGCATTTTATCAGAGATAAATGAACTCACTGTTTATGATCAGGTATTGATTAAGAGGTGGTCTTATCTCTTAATCCCCTCCTCCCCACAGACACACAGGTATAGGATTTAAACGCAAGATGACAAGACAAGAATAAGAAAAAGAATAAGAATGAAATGATATAATGACAAGGATAAGAACAAGAATGAAATTTAATAATGACAAGAATAAGAATAAGAATAAGAATGAAATGATATAATGACAAGAATATGAATAAGAATTAAATTATATAATGACAAGAGTAAGGATAAGGCGAAGAAAAAAAAGAAAAAAGAAAAAAGAAGAAAGGAAAAAATCATCTACTCCGAAGCAGAAACATTTACTTGTATCATGAGCAAATTTCTTGTTCTTCTTCTTGTTCATTAACGCCCTCCTGGACGCCGTCTGAC
>NC_061824.1:18691058-18693558 GCF_019202785.1 Penaeus chinensis
ACAAAGTCCTGATAAATGAACGAATGATAAGATAAAAAATAGACTAAACTATGTTGAAAGTAACAAATAGAAAATACAGAAAAAGTATCGTATGGCTAATCTGGAGTTTCGAGAGGCTAATAACTCAGCTTCGGAGCTACGCAAGGAAGACGAAGGCAAGGGCAGGCTGAGCCAAGGGCGGCTTCCTCTGGCAGGCGGCGTGGGCGGGGAAATTTAGCACCGCGACCCGAGCTCTGATGCCAAGGCGGCCGCGGAATATACGGGCGCCATAAACTCCGTGAAATTGAATTCATTTTCCCTGCTGGACTCTGCGCACATATGTTTGTGGCCATGATTTTATGGCTGCAAATAGTTGATACAGGAAACTTGCATATGTGTGTGTATATATATATATATATATATATATATATATATATATATATATATATATATATATATATTGTGTATGTGTGTGTATGTGTCTGTGTATATGTAAATGTATATATACGTGTGTGTGTGTGTATGTATATATATGTATATATATATATATATATATATATATATATATATATATATTGCGTGATGTGAGAGAGACTGAGACACATACAGTGTTCGCCACACGAATACCGAAAGCAAAAAGCCAGACGCACTTAGGTACACCCTCCACCCCTGCCCCCGTCCCTCCAGCCATACAGCGCCGAGAACACAGCCCATAGAGCGTACGTCATCCACACGCCAATAAGAACGTCACGTAACGGGTTATTTACTTCCTTCCCTTCCGGCGTAAGAGCTCTGGCTTCAGCTTTCCGGTGCTGCTGCCGTCTGTTTAATCGCTCAGCAGGCAGCAGACAACAGCATTCGGGTCTGGCTATTGGCTCACGGGGCTATCGGTCTCATCTGCACGAACTTTGGCCAGTTGCTTTCCTTATTTTGCCTCTATATTGCTCTTTCTGTTAACGTTTTTCTCTCTTTTGTGTCGTTTTTTGTTAGGGTTGTTGATATAGTTTGTATTTTGTATATTAATAATATCTGTAATATTATTAATATTGGTATCATTATTAATATTAGTGTTGTTGTTGACACCATTGTTATTATTGTAATCATCGTTGTCATCCTTTTCATATTATTTTTGTTGCTGCTATTGCCATTGTTATCATTACTGTTATCATTATTTTCTGTAGTATCTATATAGTTACATTTTTTGCTGTCTTATTTTTGTTACTGTTTTCTTTTTTCTTCTACCACTGTTTTAATTTTCAGTCGATGTTATTTCAGTTTACGTGCATGAATTTCTTCTACCTGTATCTCCCGTCGATTTTTTTTCTCTCTGTCCTTGTTTCTGACTCTCTCTCTCTTTCTCCGTGTTATCTTCCTTGCCTCCTCATTCTACCCGTTTCTCCCCTCCTTCCTCTCCTATTTTCTGGCTCCCACCTTTCTCGTTCTTCATTCTATCTTTACTTTTATCTACATCTCTCCCTTTGTTCTTGAAATTCTTAAAACAGGTTTAACATGCGAAGCAACCAGGAATATTTCAGTAGTTCTGTACCTTGGTGTTAAATCTGAAATCCAGAGATTTCATGTTGCACGAAGCAATCACTATGATGATTATGATTACGTTAAGATTACATTCGTTATAGTAATCATTAGAGTAATAGATGACATCAATCATAATCAAACTGATGGATAAGACCTTACTAATTATAATAATGGTTGGGAATCATTACTCTTGTTAATGGCATATAGTGAAGAATATTTTGACGATGGAGTTTCAGTTAACTTGCATGGGAAATAATAGTAATGCAGAAGAAGAATAACAACTATAATACCGGTAGATACTACTGATGATACCACAAACATAAATAGTTCTACTACTACTATTAGTACAACAACAACTACTACTACTACTAATAATAATAATGATAATAATAATAATAATAATAATAATAATAATAATAATAATACCATTACTACGCCTGTTACTGCTGCTGCTGTGACTACTACTATACTGCTTCTACTACAACTACTATTACCAATACTACCACGACGGCTACTGCTGCTGCTTTCACTACGACAACAAATGATAATTATAATAGTGACACTAATATCACTATACTAGTACTACCGCTACTACTAAAAATAATAGTGGTAAAGTCAATGTCAGTAAAAATAGCAACAATAACAATAAGAGGAACAAAAGAGAAGAAAAAAGGAAAAAGGAAAAATGCAGCTTAACAGTAACAGTGATGAAGATTATATTGGTAATATGAATAATTACACTAACAATAACATTGTTAATAAAAGCAATGATAGCAATGCCAGTAATGATAATGTCATTTGATAATAAAAATGATAATAATGATGATATCAGTAACGGTAATAATAATGATAACAATATTAATTATGAAAATAATGACAAAACCATGATGAAGATTATTAGCATTATAATTTTTATCATCATTATTATTATTATTAATATTATTACCATTACAATAATAATAATATTATTATTATTACTATTATA
>NC_061824.1:18703558-18708558 GCF_019202785.1 Penaeus chinensis
ATGCATACAATTGAAACTGGATTAGGCTTTGTCTTGTATTTATGTATGTAAACGCTTTCAAAATTGGTGACACGCAACCACACATACAGAGACACAACCACAAATAACACACATGCAGACACACTTTCACAAACAGACGCTAAAGAAAAATAAAAAAATAAATAAATAAATAAATAAAATAAGAACAGATAGATAAACATAGAACAACAAAGATTTAGAAATCAGACACACGTCAACTCAAGCCACTTAACAAACAAACTCAAAACAGCGGAATAACAAACACAGAGACACGCAACGCACACAGCACCCTCGTAGACATAACTGCATTAAATCAACATATAAATTAATTAGCCAAACGTTACGAGCCGAAGCCTCCTTTGCAGCTTCAACACAGGTAGCACAAGGAAGGCTTGGGTACGGTTTAAAGGCCTCTCACGGCTCCGGATTTTTCGTGGTCTTACTCTTAAGCTGTTGGTGGGGCTTTTCGTCTGTGTATTATTTTTATAAATTTTATTATTATTATCATTATTTCTAATTATTTCTACTATCATTATCTCAATTATTATTACTATCATTATCTTAAGTATTATTACTATCATTATCTCAGTTATTATTATTATCATTAACTTAATTATTATTACTATCTTTATCCTAATTATTATTAATATCACTATCTTACTTATTATTACTATCATTATCTTTTCATTGTCATGATTATCAATGTTGTTATAAATATTATTAGCATCATTGCTGTTGTCACTATTGTCACAATTATTATTGTTCTTCTTATTTTTTCTCAATCTTATTTCCATTCATTTTCTTATTATTATTATTATTATTATTATTTTTGGTACTACTACTACTGCTACAACTACTGCTT
Organism: Penaeus chinensis; assembly: GCF_019202785.1. Taxonomy (NCBI): domain Eukaryota; kingdom Metazoa; phylum Arthropoda; class Malacostraca; order Decapoda; family Penaeidae; genus Penaeus; species Penaeus chinensis. The sequence continues at coordinate 18,704,439 of NC_061824.1, forward strand.
AGTAAACTTATATTCCTATTATTATCATTATTATTGATATTATTACTTAATATTAATGATAATTACAATAATGATAAGAATAACAACAACAACAACAACAAGAACAAGAAAAAAAAAAGAAATAAAAAAAGAAAAAGAAAAGAAGAATAAGAATAAACACACAAAAAAAAACATAAAACAAATAGAAATAAAAATACAATTAAAAATAAAGAAAAAGAAAAAGAAAAAGAAAAAGAAAAAGGAGAAGAAGAATGATAATAACAAAGATTATAATAATGACAATGGTAATAATGATGATACTACTAATAACAATGATAATGATGGTGATGATGATGATGATGATGATGATGATGATGATGATGATGATGATGATGATGAGAATTATAATAATGACAATTATTATTATTATAACAAGAATAATGATAATAATAATAATAATAATAATAATAATAATAATAATAATAATAATAATAATAATAATAATAACAATAATAACAATAATAATAATAATAATAATAATAATAATAATGATAATGATAATAATAATAACAATAATAATAATAATAATAATAATAATAATAATAACAATAACAATAACAATAATAATATTGCTAATAACAAAGATGATAATAATGGTGATGATGATAATGATGATGATAATAATAATGATAATAAAGATAAAGATGATAATGATTATAATAATAATGATGATATTGTTTCAGAAACACGTACACATATGCACATATTTAGTAAAAGCTGAATTACACAACATCGCACTCGCACATAGACAATAGGGTGTTTTGCATACAATCGAATGCATAATAGAAGGAAAAGTAGACAAAAAAAAATAATCAGGTCGTTGGTACAAGTTAGAATAAAGGCTGAAAATACAAACACCTTTCTGTCTGTCTCTATCGCTCAGTCTCTCGCCCAAACACATGCACACACACACACATACACACACATATAGACACACACACACACACTTACACACTTGTGTGTGTGTGTTTGTGTGTGTGTGTGTGTGTGTGTGTGTGTGTGTGTGTCTCTGTCTCTCTCTCTGTCTCTCTCTCTCTCTCTCTCTCTCTCTCTCTCTCTCTATATATATATATATATATATATATATATATGTATATATATATACAAATATATATACATGTATATATATTCACTCACACAAACACACACATATATAGAGATAGATAGATAGATAGATAAATAGATAGATATAGATATGCATATAATATTTATATATATAAATACATATATAAATTAGTGTATATATACATATATATATATATATATATATATGTATATATATATATATATATATGGAGAGAGAGAGAGAGAGAGAGCAAATTATTTCCTCATTATTAGGATTTGAATAATCAGTATTGATTGGGTGATAGTAATCCTGGTTGACACATTTTTATATATATATTTTTTTCTTTCTTTCTTTCTTTTTTCTTTTCTTTTCTTTTTTTTTTTTGGTGTTGAACTGCACTAATCATGACCTTAGAGGAAAGTCGTGGACCGTTATTATGACTGAAAAAGTCATAAAATCGACTTAGCGCTTAATAAAGAATTTCTATAGTTACAATTCGTGTTCGAAAATATATCTACATCGTTATAGCCGTTCTATCTACCTCTCCCACAAAAAAAAAAAAAAAAAATTATACAAGTAACGCATATATGGAAACACATACATTGGCACACACACACACACACACACACACACATACACACACACACACACACACACACACACACACACACACACACACACACACACACACACACACACACACACACTACTTACATGCCCAGATAGTAGCACACACACGCACATACTAACCCAGAAGCGGAACAGACAGTGCGAAAAGATTAAACCAAACTTGTATTTCCTTGTAATTTATGTATTTCCTGTTGCGTCTCCCACCTTGCTGCCCGAAGTGCAAGGGCAGATTATGCAGAGAAGTTTATAATATTGAGAGAAAGAGGACGTGTGTTTATATATGAATATATATATATATATATGTATATATATGTATATATGTATATATATATATATATATATATATATATATATATATTATTGACTATTATACACGAACACACCTACACGGAATGAAAAACGCACACACACACACGCAAACAACCAAAAATACACATAAACCCACACCAAAATAAACACTAAAAGAACGACGATAATCAACAAACAAACCAGAATCCACCGAGAAGAGAGAAAGGGCGCTAACGACGAGGCGAGAAAATGCGAAAGAGTCTGCCGCGTCTTCCCCACACCAAGGGAGGGAACGCACACTCACCGGGGGCGTCGTGAGCCTGTTTATGACGGGCGGCTGCGGGCGTGAGTGACTGCCTTCCATGTTTCGTGGTCTTGTGGGTGGTGTTTGTTCTGTGAAGGGGAGGGGGGGGGGGGGGTATTTTGTAGGAATGTTTATGTGTGTATTTGTCTGCGTGGGTATATTTCTCCTTGTATGTCTTGTGTGTGTGTGTGCCCTTTGTTTTGTTGAATATGCGTTTTTCATCTTGTTTTTGTTTTGTTTTGCTTTATACTATGTGTGTTTGGCCGTTTAGATCTGCTTGTTGCTGAGTATCCACCAACTTGCGTATTCTGGTGTAAGAAATGCGTACTCTTGTAATAACTCAGTTTAAACAACACCAATATAAGGGAAAGAAAAATCCAACCACGAAAACATTTGTCATAGAAAATAATTAAAGAACTGTAAAGAAAAAAATATAGAAAGAAAGAAAATAACGGAGAAAAATCTAGACACACAAGTACTGTACACAGATCTTTTTGGTCTTCTTTATCGCCTCTTCTACAATGAAGGTGTCGAGGTCCATGAACTTTCCCAATTTAAGTCTATTCCGTCCCCAAATTTAAGCAATTTCGAAATCTCTTCTCTCGAAAGCGGTTTCATATATAAGATCAGAATCTAGGATAAAGGATTCAATTCGTTTTAGAAAGGATCCTAATCAGTGCCTGTGCGATTGGGAAATAAGCGAGGGTATTTACACTCGCTCTCTTTATCTACGGGTGTCTTTGTCACTCTCTCTTCATCTGTCTGTCTGTCTCTATGTTGGCCTGTATGTCTTTGTGTGTGAATTTGTCTGTCGCTCTTTATGTTAGGCTGTCTATTTGATTGCAGTCCTGCCACGTCTTTTATTTTCCTGTTGATCTTTTTCCTTCACTACAGCACCATCTCTCTGTTTCTCTGATTTAGTGTTTATTATCTCTCTCTCTCACTCTCTCTCTCTCTCTCTTTCTGTCTTAATCATTCCATTTTTATAATTTTGTTTATTTCTCACTTTCCTTTTCGCTACTTATCTATTAAATGGGTGCAGAATGCATGTAAAATTTATTGAGTACTGCGCATATAATTACACACACACACACAAACACACACACACACACACACTATGTTCATATAAAGACACATACGCACTTAAACACACATGTACAACCACACATGTACACACACACACACGCGCACACGTGTGTACGTGTATGTATGTATGTATGTATGTATGTATGTATGTATAAAACACACACCCACACACACACACACACACACACACACACACACACACACACACACACACACACACACACACACATACAGACACACACACACACATACACACACACACACACACAGACACATTAGTTATTCCGGATGCCGTGTTACGCACACACATAAAAAAGTAACTATTTGTGCAAACTCGGCGCCTCTCCGCAAGAAAATACGGAATTTTCTTAATTTTTTTCCCCTCTCCTCGGTAAGGTACAATTTTCCTCAGCTCACGTCAGGCAAGTCATCAATCATAGGAAATATCTGACGTTGCCAAAATACTTCGATTTAGCGCTTTCAAGACAATATAATTTTTCTCGTTTGTGATATTAATGTTGTGAGAAAATAAAGGAAAAAAATAAATATTCCACATAGAGATACACGCATACTTACACATACAGATACATAAACACATTCATACATGCCTGTATACATACCTACATACATACATAAATTCACACATACATACATACATACATACATACATACATACATACATACAAACATACATATATACATACATA
>NC_061824.1:18721058-18728558 GCF_019202785.1 Penaeus chinensis
GTTATTTGTAAGGCAGCCAGTTGCATGTTGTAGGTTGACCTACGGAGTTGATCGTTTGTCATGCCCAAGGAGGCTTACATTCGAAGGTATATACACAAAGCGTGTGTTAAAGCCCTCGCACAAGATATGTTAGATATAATACAGTGTAATGTGTATAGCATTTTTCATATATTTTTCGAGCAGGTTTGATACTTTGTGAATCGTAATTCCCGATTTTGTCTTAGGTCAGAAGTCTGTTTCTGTAAATGTTCATGTCTTCTCAATTTACTGCGAAGTGAATCTGTGCGCGAGGGGAGCCTGCACTGCTCACAGAGTGCAAGGGTCATTCAGCATAGCATTCTTAAACATTGCCCAGGTTTCCAGAGGATTACTACTATACATGATGCTAAAGTAAAACTTTACAGTGTGATATTTCATTACCATATCTAATTAGGATGTGACTTGCATAAGAACAGAGTTTATTTGCGTCAATTTTAGAGATTAAATGCTTCGATTTTATACAATATCTTTGTTTACCAACATATTTGATTGCACAACTGTATACAAGTAGGCATTCGAGGGTGAAGCAATCATATATATCTCATATATTAATAATATTTTAATATAATGCACTATTTATCAACTTCTTAAATCCTCACTTTCTTAAATTGTTGGTCTCTGTCTTGACGCTCCTGCTCTTCAAAACTCCGACCCCAAGTTAAAAAATCCCTTCCGAATTAATAGAAAAACTATTTTTGAGAATTCCCAATTTTAATATTCATGAGCAATATTCGTAAACATATATTTGTTACGAGAACTCCAAAAATAATTGGAGAAATCATAAGATTTTCCTCCGAGCTCATGCTCTCCCTAGAAATCAAGTTGCTCCTCCTCCACCGCCAGGGAACGGAATCCTCACACTCAAAATCACTCTTTTATAATCTATTTACTCGGTTTTTCGTATATAATCATAAATGTATAATAACATGTTACAAATTTAGGACGTGACGTAAATATATCTTCTGTAACATCATACAATATTATTTAGTCATATAGCTCTTTCTGCTTTACATATTTCACTCGAGTGGCATACAAATATTTTGTTGAATAACATTACAAAAAACATTATATTTCATTCACTTTACTTTTTCATCAACCTGCTGAGCCTAATTCCCACAGGCATAGGATCGTCAGGACACTTTTAGGCCTTTAAGAATTCACAAGAAATATCTTTCATTATTCGCACGATTAAATTCAGCCTTATAACTTACAATAAATTTTACGATAACAGAAGAAGGCGTAACAGCTCCGTAGATTCCAAGGAGTTATTTATACCCTCAAAACTGGGAATCCATTTTCTTCCTCTTCTTCTTCTCACATCCCCTCTAGGTTTATGGGCTAACTAGACTATATATGACCCATTGTATATGTGATGTAATTATCTCAATCTTAGCAGCGTTGCGTACGGTCTTAAAGCATTTTCCTTAATGAAGCTAGTTTACTCCAATTACGTTAATGTAATTAGAATTTCATAGAATCTTTAGCCAAAGGGAGCAGGTTCATTATGACAGAGGCTCGGCTTCATCTCCCTTCTTTCTCTATTTTCGTTTCTTTTTACCCTCTTAACTCTCTCTCTCTCTCTCTCTCGCTCTCTCTCGCTCTCTTGTTCTTTCTCGTTCTCTCGCTCTCTCTCGTTCTCTCGCTCTCTCTCTCTCTCTCTCTCTCTCTCTCTCTTTCTCTCTCTCTCTCTCTCTCTCTCTATCTCTATCTATCTCTCTCTCTCTCTCTCTCTCTCCCTCTTTCTCTCTCTCGCACTCTCGCTCTCTCGCTCTCTCTCTCTCTCTCTCTCTCTCTCTCTCTCTCTCTCTCTCTCTCTCTCTCTCTCTCAATCTCTCTCTCTCGCTCTCTCTCGTTCTCTCGCTCTCTCGCTCTCTCTCGTTCTCTCGCTCTCTCTCGTTCTCTCGCTCTCTCTCGTTCTCTCACTCTCTCTCTCTCTCTCTCTCTCTCTCTCTCTCTCTCTCTCTCTCTCTCTCTCTCTCTCTCTCTCTCTCTCTCTCTTTCTTTCTCTCTCTCTTTCCCTCTCTCTCTCTCTCTCAGGAATTCACAGACCTGTTAACCGTATATTGATCCAGTGTGTGATAATGTTCACATAACAATAAGTTATAAAGTGATACAAAGAACTAAAATTAAAACTAAAAGCGAAAGCACCCACGCACACTCCCAGATGTGCTGCGTGGCACCGTAGCCGACCCGTGTGCGTTACTGTTTATTTTCAAGGGACAGGCACTCAGGTTGACCCTTTCGCGGTCGGGGGAATGACCGCGACCGCAGACGGAGGGATGGAAACCGAGGGGAGGTACGATGTCCTCAGTGAGGAGGATATCGGTGGGACCCCGGCACGTCTGAAAAAAAAGCAAAGAGGCAGCTATCTGCCTCTGTGGAAGTTACACCTCCTGGACACCTGTGTGCACACTTTAAGAATGAAACAAAACTGCGCACACATGGTGACAAATATCGCTGGGTCTCTAAGGCCCTAAAAATGGACCCGTATAATAAGACATACGGATCCTTGGAGCTGAGAATCGGACGCAACAACGTCTATGTTAAATGCAAGAACGAGCAAATTCTTGCTCATATAACATCCAGCGGTGTATGTGGCGAGGTGCTCGAGAAAGCCAAAGTATTTGGCAAGGGAAAATGTAATAACATCATTCGATGTCCCAAGGGAAATCGAAACAGAAGAAATTACAGCCTACAATGAACGTATCATTCATGCGAGGCGCATGAAGACTAATGGAATGCTGACCCAGAGAGTCATCATAACCTATGAGGGGGAGGTAATCCCCAAAAGTATCAAAATGGTTGAGGGCATGGCACCCTTTAGGTGTGCCATCTTCAAATCCCTGACCCCGTTTTGCTCAAATTGTTCAAAGTGGGGCCACGGAACACGTGCTTGTCCACGAGACGCACCGCGATGCCGGTACTGCGCTCTTCCACACGGAAGTTCAGAATGTGCAGAAAAGATTTCCGAAGGAGAAAATGTCCCTCGTAAATGCGTTAATTGCCGACAAGAGCATAATGCAAACTCTCCATTATGCGCTTACTATCCAAAGGACAGGAAAACAAACAGTAAAAAAAACAGGCAGCCCTCCCCCCCACAAAAGTCCCCGCCAGCCCCGCGCTTCGATGATGTGGGGGAATTCCCACACCTGCAGAGGTCAACAGTGATGGCCCCTGCAACGGAAGCCATGGCACCGGCCATAGTACCAGCACAAGCAGGAGGTCAAGCTCTGTCAACTCAAGCACCAGCTGCAGCACCAACTCCAGCACCATATGCTGCATCAGTCTCTACACCACCTTCAACACCAGCTGCAGCACCAACTCTAGCACCATCTGCTGCACGAGCTTCAGCACCAGCTTCAGTATCAGTTGCAGCATCAGCTGCAGCTCAGCCCTCTCTGCAGCAGGACAAACAAGAGTCCAACGGGGAAATCAAAGAACTACTGCAAATGCTGCTTCGACAGATGGAGCAGATGATGTTCATGATGCAGCAACAAATGGCTCAGCAATCTCAACTTCAGGAAAGGATGTTTTCGTTCCTCCTCAATCAACAACAACATCACCCTGTAGTGGGCCTTGGAAATGGTCAAGTAATCAATGTCTCCAGTTAATCACTTGAAATGTATTACCTGGAACATAAACAGTTTGCAGAAACGCAAGGCAACTCTCTCCCAGTACCTTCACTCCGAAAATGTTGATGTGTGTTGCCTTCAGGAAGTCAGAACTAGTGCTCGTTATGCAAAAATTGCGGGATACACATACTATGACAGACCAAATATTGCTAACCCCTCTACGAGAGGGCTTGGCATTTACATAAAGAACTCAATTCCATCGAAAGTGATTGATGACAATAGTGACAACTCCTGTGTTGAATATCTTAGCATTAAAATATTTCTAGACGGTAAAACTATCACCATCATTAATGTATATAATCCACATGATAGTGAGGTGGTACCTAAACCTCCTGACTGCATGTTACATACTGATACTGTCTTATTGTGTGGGGATTTTAATGCTCGCCATCCTCTCTTGGGCTCCGAGGGAAGGACCATTGGGAATAACGGTAAGGCTTATTATGACTATCTCCAAAATACTAGTGACCCCATACACTTATTATGTCCCTTCGAAAAAACTCATTATTTAGGAGGGAAACTGGACTATATAGCTCTATACAATCACTACCAAGTACTGCGAAAGTCATCCCATTCTTAGTTAGTGATCACTGGGCATTAGGTATAACCCTCCCTTTTTGCAAAAGAACCCCACCCCAGCCGCGCCTTAGATACCACCTTGCTGCTAAATATCATGATGAATTCATTGAAAGAATTGCCTGCTGGTATGAAGACTTTACTCCTACCAGCCTGGATCACTTTAATGAAACTCTCTGTCAGCAAGTTGGCAATATCATTACTCAAATACAGCCCAAAAGCCCTGCCAAGCACAGATCTTTATCCTCCAGAGGTAGACATGCACAACAACTGAACAAAGACCCTGAGATAAAACTGCTTAGGAGGCTCATACGATCTACAGTAAGTCAGCTACGACACTTGGGGAAAAACCCTTACTTAGTTAGGGATCTTGTGTTTTTTAGTAAAAAGATCAATGAGATAATAACACGGAAACGGGAGGAAAAATTTTATGCCTGGGCAGTATCAATTAACTCCATGACAACCATGAGTAATGTATGGAAGGAAATCAGCAAGATTAAAGGCAATACATGCAGTATAACACCACACCCACATCCAGAAAGGGTAGCCTCATCTCTCCTCAATAAATGGTGTGAGGATTCTTCTCTTGATAGTCTTCCGTTATCCATACGCAGGTGCTCCCTTAAATTAGGCCATAAAAATGAAATTGACTATCAGTGCAACCTCTTAGATGAGGCTGATGCACCATTTACAAGGGGGGAACTCCTTGCAGCCATTAAGACCAGAAAATCCACTGCACCTGGGGATGATGGAATCACTTACGACATCATCCGACTTCTTGCAAAGTTACAGGTTAAGGGAAGAAATCCTCTTCTTGATCTCTTCAACTTAACCTACATGGCAGGCATCTTGCCTACCACTTGGAAACAGGCAACCATCATTCCCATTCCAAAACCAGGACGGCCAGATGAATATAGGCCGATTTCTCTGACGTCCTGCCTGTCTAAAACCTGTGAAAGAATTCTCCTTACTCGTTTACTCCATCAGATCAAAGACATGATTCACCCATCTGTCTTTGGCTTTCAAAAAGGGAGAGGAACACAAATGTGTCTAGCACAGTACCTAAATGGACGTAATGCACAGTCTTCTTACTTCATAGATTTTAAGGGAGCATTCGACAGAGCCTCCCCTACTGCAATCCTCCATGAACTAACTCTTTTAGAAGTTAAGGGCAAGCTTCTGTTATGGATAAAGGATTATCTATCTTTGAGAAGAGCAGAAGTGTGGTATCAAGGCAACTATAGTGCTAATGGCGAATTGGAATTAGGTACTCCACAAGGGGGAGTATTGTCCCCTACACTGTTTAATATACTTATGCACTCTCTTTGCAAGCTCAACGATGAATTAGGAGACCTATGCAGCATCACATCCTATGCTGATGACATTCTTATTCAGGTATTTGATAGGGGGGGATATGTTTTACAGAGGTTCAACAAAAAGTGTGCCTCACTTGGTCTCATAATCAACCCAATCAAAACTAAGCATATTTCCAGATCTCGTAAACTGCCTTACATTCCAAAGTTAGGTGGACAAACTATTGCAAGAGCTGACACCTACAAATATCTTGGTGTTATGGTGACTGCTCCCCACCTTATGTCCCACAACTCACGTTTTACCAAGGATATTGTTCAAAACATCAAGGAACGATGCCTTGAGCGTTTAAGACCATTGCAATATGTAAGTAACAGATATGTAGGTGCCTCCCTGAGAGTCCTAAGGTTGATGTATATCTCCCTTGTCAGGTCCATGATAGACTATGCATGCCCAGTTCTTAGTATGCTGCCACCGAGTGCCCTCAAACCCCTTGAAGTTTTACAGAACAAGGCCATGAGAATTATACTTGGATGCCCAATGACTGCTAAAGTTCTCGTCATGAGGAAAGAGTTAGACCTCCCTTCTATTCACAGTCGTGTCATCCAAGTTAACACCATACTTGGCATCAGACTCCTGCAGCTTCAGCCTAGACCACAAATCTCCAATAGCCTATCAAATGAGATGAATTATAGAGTTAGGTATGCCCGACCTCGATACTCCAATCTCATACAGTCCAACTTAGAATGGAAAACTAAAACTGCTCATACTATCATGTTCTTCAATGTATGGAACAACGAAGCTATTAATACTCCAGATACAGTAATTGCTGCTCCTTGGCACAGAACTCATGTACATGCTTATATTGATAAATTAATAGGGTCTAAATCTTTGGCTTCAAAAATGGAACTAAAAGCTCACTACTTGAAATATATAGATGGCATTCTACATCCCTCTCATGGTACGCCCCCACTTGCAATCTACTGTGATGCCTCCACTGATCCTCATGGATCAACAGGGATTGGTGTGCTAATTCCTGATATAAATCTTGAAGAAAGTGTGTGCATTTCCAACTGGACAAGCACAACTGATGCCGAGTCAGTAGCTATACATCATGCCATTAAGAAAGGTAGTGAGCAGCAGCGACACCTGGCTGTCTTTACAGACAGCCAAGGCGCTCTCCAAAGGCTTACTGCATTTAATCCAGAAAACATGATAACTAGGAATATCCTTCACCAAATTTCCAAACTATCAGAACGGGGTACTCAAGTGTCACTATACTGGATACCCTCTCATATAGGAATATCACTATGTGACAGGGTTGATCAATTAGCCAGGTTAGCACTTTCCCATGAAGATCCATATTATGTAATACCACTATCTCTCAATCAAATGAAAAAACGAGTTATCAACTGTCTTAGAGATTATGAGGGTCAGGTATGGACCACTGAAAAGATGAAAAAAGACGGACATGGTACTATCTGGCATTACGAGAGTATTGCTGGGACATCAAATTTAGACAAACCCTATAAAATCTATCACGGACTGTCTAGGAGACAACAGGTTACATTAACTAGGCTACGCATAGGATATCAGTACACTATGCAATATGTACAGGATGCAGTTTTGGATGCAAACCTGTTTCATATCACCACTGCAAACTGTGCAAGGCACCCAAGTCGCATAATCTCACTCATTACTTACTCTGTTGCATAAAGACTGCATCCTATCGATCAAGTAGTACTGTTCATAGATTAGCACTTGTTGATTATATTAACTTTATTATAGACACTGGTCTTGTCTTTGACATGATTAGTGATATAAACGGTTTTTTACCAGCCAGATGATATTTTAATACAGTGATAATAGCACAGCCCCTCAGGCATGTATGTAACACTAATGTTTGACTGATGGCCCTCTACAAAAATAGAAGCACAGCCAG
>NC_061824.1:18743558-18746058 GCF_019202785.1 Penaeus chinensis
GGGTGAGGGAGAGAGAGAGAGAAACAGAGAAGAGGGGAAAAGGGGAGGGAGAATGAAAGGAAGGAAGCGGAGAGAGAGAGAGAGAGAGAGAGAGAGAGAGAGAGAGAGAGAGAGAGAGAGAGAGAGAGAGAGAGAGAGAGAGAGAGCCGCCACCCCACCGACCAATAATGACCCGTCATTGACCGCCAGACCAATCACGTGCCTCCACTTTACCTAAACGGCCAATTAGACGTCGGTATTATACTCCGTCCTCCCTCCGCTTCCTCCCCATGCCCATCCCCCCACCCTCCCCCGTACCCCTTTCCCTCCTTCCCAACACTATCTTCCGACCCCAGCACATTAGATCTACCCCCCCCCCCCCCACGCATTACACCCTCTATTCCCTTCCCATGGCCAACCCCCCTCCCCCTCCCCACTCACGTACCCTTACCCCGTCACCCCATTCCACTCACACATATCCCCCTCCCCCTCCCTAACCCCTTCTACATCATCCCCCCTTTCCATCCTCCACGGCCTTCCAACGCCAGTCTCCCCTTTCCAACCTTCCCCTTCCACTCAAACTCTCCCCCATACCCCTTCCCCTCCCCTCCAGTCCGTCCTCCATGCTCCCTCCCCTGTCCCCTTTCCCTCCTACCCCATCCTCATCTCCCTCCTCCCCCATCCCTCTCCTCTCTTCTTCACACTTCTTCCCCCTTCTTCCCCTTCCTCTCCCCTTCTCCACCCCCTCCTTCTCTCCTCTCCTCTCCCCCTCCTCCTCCACCCCCTTTCCCCTGCTCCCCCTCCTCCCTCACCCCCTTTCCCCTCTCCCCCTCCTTCTCCACCCCCTCTCTCTCTCCTCTCCTCTCCCCCTCCTCCTCCACCCCCTTCCCCCTCTTCTCTCTCTCCCTTCTCCTTCACCCCCACCCTCTCCCCTCTCTCCCTCCTCCTCCACTCTCTTTTCCTTCTCTCCTCTCTCCCTCCTCCACCCTTTTTTCCCTCTCCTCTCTCTCCCTTCTCCTCCACCCCCTCCCTCTCCCCTCTCTCCCTCCTCCTCCACTCTCTTTTCCTTCTCTCCTCTCTCCCTCCTCCACCCTTTTTTCCCTCTCCTCTCTCTCCCTTCTCCTCCACCCCCTCCCTCTCCCCTCTCTCCCTCCTCCTCCACTCTCTTTTCCTTCTCTCCTCTCTCCCTCCTCCACCGTCTTTTCACTCTCCCCTCTCCCCCTCCTCCTCCACCCCCTATCCCCACCCTGCAAACGTGCAGCCGATCGTAGTGGCCTGAACCGCGCCTCCAACACGACCACCCTAAGTTCGTTTATAGTTTACGGGATTTTCAAAAACGTCTCTTAAGCACGCGGTAAGAGAAGGCGGGAGGGCATCATTTGCGGGACGGTTTAGAAGAAAGGAAGAGGAGGATGAGGGGACTGGAGGAAGAGGAGGGAGGGAGGAGGGTGGAGTGGAAGAGGGGAAGAGGAGATCGAGGAGGACGGAATGGAAGAGAAGAGGAAAACAGGAAGAGTGGAATGGAAGAGCAAAAGAGAGGGGGATGAAGGGGATGAGAGTGACATGAGAGAGAGAAGGAGGAGACAAGAATATGAAGGAATGGGAATAAATGAGAAACCCAGTTAATGCAGAGAAAGAGAGGACAAATACAGACAGGGAAGAGTGAAAATAAGAATGTAAAAAATAAGAGAGAAGGCGGAATGAAAGCAAAGGATAAAAAGAAAGAGAAAGGGGGAAACAAGGTAGTGAGAGGCGAAGTGAAAAGAATGTGGAAAAGAACACCTTCTCTGTACGAACAGCAATTAAGCGAACGGGGAAACGGAAGAGAGAAAACAGAGAACAGAGAACAGAGAGAGAGAGAGAGAGAGAGAGAGAGAGAGAGAGAGAGAGAGAGAGAGAGAGAGAGAGAGAGAGAGAGAGAGAGAGAGAGAGAGAGAGAAAGAAAGAGAGAGGGAAGGAGAGACAGAGTGATAAAAGGAAATGTAAAGGATAGAAAAGAGGAGAAGAGAGGAGAGAAGGCAGAGAAATGAAACAGGAAATGAGAAGAGACCAAGAGAGAAAAGAGAAAAAGAAAGAACAAAGACAAAAAGAAAAGAAGAAAAGTGTCACAAAGAGAGAAAATAATAAAAGAGAACAGACACACACAGTGAGATAAAAGGAAGACGGAGACGATGGAAGAAGAATAATCTTTGCGAGGGTGAAATTAGAGAGAATTACGGCGGTTGATGCAGAAGAGAACATACATTACGTGCGAGAGTGTTTATTGCAAGCGGGGGGGGAGGGAGGGTGGAGGGGGGAATAAATGTCTGAGAGCGAGTGTAGAATTGAATAATGTATCCACTTACTTTATTCTTTTCGTATTTGTTTTCTTTCTCCGACTGTCAAATACTTTTTTATATGAAATGTCCGTGTGTGTCTGTGCCTGTCTGACATTTTATTTGTCTACCTATATAGACAGATGAGTATTCGTTCCATTTTAAATCTTCTTTCTCTTTCTATCTATCTATCTCTATCTCTCTCT